>NC_132890.1:36603308-36903308 GCF_030463535.1 Salminus brasiliensis
AGTGTAGTAGGTTAAACGTAGATTAGAATTAGGTTTAGGTGCAGGCTAAGTTTAGGCTAGGTTATGGTTAGGATTAGGTTAAGGTGTAGGTTAGGTTAAGTTTAGATGTAGATTCATGTGTAGTAGATTGAGTTTAGGTGTAGGGTAAGGTGTAGTAGATTGAGTTTAGGTGTAGTAGATTGAGTTTAGGTGTAGGGTTAGGTGTAGTAGATTGAGTTTAGGTGTAGTAGATTGAGTTTAGGTGTAGGGTTAGGTGTAGAAGATTGAGGTTAGGTGTAGTAGATTGAGTTTAGGTGTAGGATTAGGTGTAGTAGATTGAGGTTAGGTGTAGTAGATTGAGTTTAGGCGTAGGGTTAGGTGTAGTAGATTGAGGTTAGGTGTAGGGTTAGGTGTAGTAGATTGAGTTTAGGTGTAGAGTTAGGTGTAGTAGATTGAGTTTAGGTGTAGTAGATTGAGTTTAGGTGTAGGATTAGGTGTAGTAGATTGAGGTTAGGTGTAGAGTTAGGTGTAGTAGATTGAGTTTAGGTGTAGAGTTAGGTGTAGTAGATTGAGTTTAGGTGTAGTAGATTGAGTTTAGGTGTAGGATTAGGTGTAGTAGATTGAGTTTAGGTGTAGGGTTAGGTGTAGTAGATTGAGATTAGGTGTCGTAGATTGAGTTTAGGTGTAGAGTTAGGTGTAGTAGATTGAGTTTAGGTGTAGTAGATTGAGTTTAGGTGTAGGATTAGGTGTAGTAGATTGAGGTTAGGTGTAGAGTTAGGTGTAGTAGATTGAGTTTAGGTGTAGGGTTAGGTGTAGTAAGTTCTTTATGCTCTTTAGTCACATATGTACAAATATAAAGACCAGGCTGCTTAGTCACACTTGCAATCTTAGGCCAGTCTAACTATTGTCTAGTCAGGCTAATATAAAATATTGATATGTAGACATACAGTCATATAGATATGTCCTACTGTACTTTCTTGGTCATATTCTGCACTGTGGCGATTATGTCACAGCTCTAAAACCATTAAATAAGAGGCTATTCAAGCAGCAAATGCAGTTCTTCTAAGCTTATTATACGTGTGGAAGGGAACATTGCAAAAAATATAGAGAAATTATATAAATACAAAATATCCAGTTTCAGGCACCTACTGGGTTGTTAGCCTGGGTATTGCTGGTGTAAGTACATGGTATCAGCAGGTAAAGTGGTAAAAAGTGGTATTGGTGCATCCTTAATAAATAGAAATGTGGGTAATTCTCATTAGGTTGAATGGGACTTGTCCAGTTATGAGGCAGATGCAACAGGGCACATTTGTGAGCCTAGCATGGGCAGGTTAATTAGGTTTTGCAGGTGACCGATTAACGGCATTCCCCAGACTCACACTCCAGCCTGCTGTAATCTCACAGATGGGGCAAAAGTTTAGAATCACAATGGTTCACAACAACCTGTCAATTTTCCGACTGGATCAGACTTTAGTGTGGCTAATATTTATGGGTGAGTGCATCTGTGTGTTGCACAGGCAGGCCTCAAATCCCCAGTGTTAAATTAACTACAGTTCTGATGAACATCTCTGGTCTTCATCAAGTCCAGCTGGACACACAAATAAAGACTGTAAGCCTTAGTCCAGCACTGGACTGGGACTTTGCTGCGGGTGGGTGTACGTGTAGGAGTGTCCCTCATGTGTATAATAAATAATGCGGGCCAGTCGTCAAGCTTGTCTAAAGTTCAGTCCGCTTCACTGCTCCATCAGGCAGACTTCATAGAGCCTACTGCTCTCCCTTTCTCTCCCTTCCTTTGTGGATCTCCCCTGAATATCTTCAGCTTGATACACTATGCACTGTATGATATCCTGTATCTGTCATAGCGCTGGGGTACACAGGCCCGGCATGCATAAAAAAGGCCTGTATATATCCTCCACAGCTGTCCCTATTACTATATGTGTACGGTGACTGTGCTGTATTCCAGAGCTTGGAGGCTTGGCAATGATTTTACACAAAAGAAACTAATTCATCAAGACATGTCAGTGAATAACTGTCTCATACAGATTAACATATAACATTCAAGCTACCCTTACAAAAGAACCTCAGAAAATATCTTTCTTGTTTCTGTCCGCTTTAATGACCTGCTACTGCTGTTATAGCTTAGTTGACCAGAAACGTTTAAGCTATTTATACTACAAACTGAAATACCAACAAAGTAAAGGGTAAACAGACTGAATAAGCATCTAAGAAACTGAGCAAATAACAAACTACCTAACTAACTAACTTACTAATAACTACCTAACTGGTCAATACAGTAACTAACTACCTGACTGACCACCTACTAACTAACTGACTGACTGACCAATATATTAACTAACTGACTCTGAAATCTACTAACTACCTGACCAAACAAGCAGTCAATTTAATTAGTAACGAATTAAATGACTGATGAAACAGCCACCTAACTTACTACCTAACAAAATAACTAACTGATCAAAACAGTTACTACCTGGTTACCTGACTGGTCACCTAATAACTATCTAATTAACTGACTAATATAGTAAATAAATCTCACTGACAACCTATTAATCACCCATCTAACTAACTAACTAACTACCTAACAAACTAACTAACTGGTACCTGACTGACCACCTACTAACTAACTGACTGACTAATATTCAAACTAACTGACTAAGTTGGTTAATAATGAATTGACCGACCCAAAAAACAGCTATCCAACTAACCAACTAACTACCCAAATGCCTAACTAGCTAACTAACTAGCCAACTAAGGTGGCAGCCAACTACATGTCTGCTCACCCTACTAACTCGCCTAGCAATATACTCAGCCAGCTAACTAACCTAGCAACTAATTAACTAACCGACCAAACAATGAGCTAACTAACTAACTAAACAAGTAAGGTGGGTTAAAGGTAAGTTAATGGTAAGTTAAGGTAAGTTAAGGGTAAGTTAAAGATAAGTTAAAGGTAGGTTAAAGATAAGTTAAAGGTAGGTTAAAGGTAATGTAAAGGTAAGTTAAAGTTAGGTTAAAGGTAAGTTAAAGGTAGGTTAAAGGTAGTGTAAAGGTAAGTTAAAGTTAGGTTAAAGGTAAGTTAAAGGTAAGTTAAAGGTAGGTTAAAGGTAAGGTAAAGGTAAGTTAAAGTTAGGTTAAAGGTAAGTTAAAGGTAGGTTAAAGGTAGTGTAAAGGTAAGTTAAAGTTAGGTTAAAGGTAAGTTAAAGGTAGGTTAAAGGTAGTGTAAAGGTAAGTTAAAGTTAGGTTAAAGGTATGTTAAAGAAAAGTTAATGGTAAGTTAAAGGTAAGTTAAAGGTAGGTTAAAGGTAAGGTAAAGGTAGGTTAAAGGTAAGGTAAAGGTAGGTTAAAGGTATGTTAAAGAAAAGTTAATGGTAAGTTAATGGTAAGTTACGGTACGTTAAGGTAAGTTAAAGGTAAGTTAATGGTAAGTGAAAGGTAAGGTAAATGTAAGTTAAAGGTAAGTTAAAGGTAGGTTAAAAGAAGGTTAAAGGTAGGTTAAAGGAAGGTTAAAGGTAAGTTAAAGGTAAGGTAAGGGTAAGTTAAAGGTAAGTTAAAGGTAAGTTAAGGGTAAGTTAAAGGTAGGTTAAAGGTATGTTAAAGAAAAGTTAATGGTAAGTTAAAGCTAAATTTAGAATAATGTACAAATAGCAGGACACAAATGGCTAAAAACACATGAGTGCAGAATGTGAAAGCCTATTTTCGGATGTGATCGCTACATCATTGCTAGAAATTCCTATCACACACTGTGTGATGTGTCTGCCGTCCCACGTCCTCTGAGGATGAAAGAAGAGGAGTGGAAAAGGTAGAGGAGTTGAGGGAGTCTTCGTCTTTGAAGTGATAAATAGCAGACCTAAATTGAAGCCTTCACTTCTGACTCATTATGTTTGGGAGAGTCTGCCATACGCTGTAATAGCGCCTTGGAAAGGTATCATCTGCCTTTCTGCTAATTGTTTTAAAGGCAAAACTCATTTAAGGACCTTTATTTATTTCTTTTTTTTTTTTAAGGAGGGGAAAGAAGTAGTGGTGTTCATTTTGCGGAGGGGTGAACCCACGCAGCTTGCCTCTCTTTGAATTCTTCATTAATTAAAAGACTTAGATCAAGTATAAGCTCTCCCTCAGGAGAAGAGATTAAAGCAGCTTGGGCGTCTGATCACGGCACCGCTGGCTGCGGCTCGCTGACCGTAAGGGCCTTAGACCTCGGATAGGTCTCCATTCAGGAGGAAATGCACTCATGATGACTGATCGCTGGCAATGGCTTCGTCTGGCCTCAGAGACACAGTGTGTTCCTAAAGGAGCAGATCAGGGCTGTTGCTAGGCTGTTCACGGTAATGAAGTTAATCAGCTAATTTTAGAAAATGACTTCATATTTACTGGTGCTGGTATTATTGTAGGTTTATGTCATTTAATATTTAAATCGTTTTGAAACCATATGAACCAACGACACTGGCTGTAATAATTATGCTGCTGGGTTGCTTATTTAACCTTATGATAAACATAATAAACTGGCATCCTACCTTTAAAACCCATATTTTGGGCCTGATCCCTCTCTTCGAACACCACTATTACTTCATAAGCGGTAATAAATAGTTTACGAATAAGACAGAAGCTTCAAAGGGGCTTCAGATGGTTCTTTGGGGGATGCCATAGAATATCCACTATTGTTTTCATGTAAAAATGCAGCTAATAGAGAAACTTAAAATTAGTAAAGAACCTTTACATCAAGTTAGTGCTGGGCGCTACGTCGGTTCAGTCGGTGTACCATACACTCTCTTTTTTCATTTCTAACGTACCATAAAGCGCAGAAGGAAATTTAGCACTGCATAATTTATACACCACATCACAAACAGCTCAAATGCTTAGCATTGTGTTGTTAGCGACAGTAGGCTAGCACACAAACATGATTACGGAGAAGAGGCAGACGTTAGAGGCCCTGTAAGATCTTTGGGAGAGGTTGTGAGACACCTCAGCTACAACTGATCACCCAGTAAATTACAAACACTGAGCTTTACACCACTCTTACTTATGGGGTGCCAATTACTTTCTGAACAATAATAAGATGTAATATTGTAAATATGTTGTATAATGTTGGACATCTAAAGGCTTTCTGAGATAAAAGTGAACTTTCAACACCCTTTTAAAAGCCTTCAGGTCATAAACTTTCAAAATATATAATTTAAAGTATGCAGTAAAGACAGAATTATCTGTCTGTTTATTATTTAGTTCTGTTTTCACACTAAAAATATCAGATTTGCATTTTTATAGTTGAATATGTGTGTTAGTAGTAAAGTGAGGCAAAAAACTGGTCTACTGTTTCTAATGTATTGTAGCACACTAAGATGTTGGAGCTGTCGTCTCGCTGCTTGCACGTGATCAGTTTTGTGGACAGTGGAGCACTCCCGTGTCTGTGTTACCTTCTGGCTCTCTCCTTTTAATTAGGCTGTTACAGTCAGACCTGCAGAGTCATCAGCCACTCTCTGATACTGCTCAACATTCTCTACTCTCTATAAAATCCACTTTACCTTCTCAGAGTTATTGACCACCCAGCCTGACCTGCTGGAAGATTGCCCGCTGAGGTCCCCTCTACCTGCGTCAGACCAGCTGCCACCTACCAGTCCGACCAGCAGGCCCCCCACCCACCACCACCCATACCAGACCAGCGGCACACCCTCCTACCACTGCTACCTGTTTAATGACCATGTTCAAACCTAAATGGACTCGTAACTATCTGCACTATTAATATCACCACCATTACCCATCATTCCTCTGACAATCACTGACATGACTATATTATGTTATACTTAACCATGATTAATATATTATGATTATGTTATTATTGTTATAATTGTGATTACGTTATTTCTTTTTTGTCTCTGTCTTTTACTAATTACTAATTATGTAAAGCTGCTTTGGGACGACAACAGTTGTAAAAAGCTATACTAATAAATTTGACTTGACTTGACTAATAGGAATCTAGTTTATAAAGAAGGAACTTCATTAGCTAATTTCACTGAAACATTAATAATATATGAATAAATTAAACTACCCTGATGAAACCATAGAATTCGTACAGTGAGACACATCGTTGGTCATACCACATAACAACAGTATTTTTGTTTGTTTGTTTTTTTTTTATGAAACCAAAAGTGGTATTTCTATGGTGTCAAAGAACCATCAGAAGCACCTTTATTTTGACCAGTATATGGTTATTTAGTAAGTTTACCTTTGATTACCTTGATTTTCTAGTTCCCCTTAATGTATTTCTTGCCGATGAATAGTTCTCTGAGCAGTGCTTTGCTTTTTTTCCTTAGTTAAACTGTTTGCTCGTCTGTCTCCTGGTGAACAGACTGACGGAGATGAAAGGATGGGGGAAAGTAATTGATTAATGACTTGTTGCCAAATGTTTTTAACAGATGTGCAGTTCCTCATGGCATGTATTTTTTTTTATATAATAAATACAAATGGCAGTACTTCTCTGCAGGGACTAGACAAGCTATGTTTGTGTGTGTGTTTGTGCATTTGCACATCTGTGTCAGCAATGGGTGCAACTTAAAACAGCTGAATGTATCCAATGTATCCACAAACATTCGAAAGTGTGCATGTCTACCTAAAATGGTGTAGATTACAATTCACTGTAATTACAATTCAAGCTAATTATCTAATATCAGAGATTGACTCCATGTTTTCTGCAACAACACAATTAGATGGATTTTAATTAAACGCCCAAATCCCACTGACCATAACCGTAATCATGCAAGGCTGGTAAATGTAGTGTACCTTAATACATTTCCATAATTACCTCCAAAATAAAATACCAAAAGCGATTAATCGAAACAGGCGAGGCGCTGATTGGCCGCAATCAAGTCCGCAGAGAATCCGTCAGTAGGAAGGAGGAATTCTCAATGAGCAGAACAAGGCAAAAGCAGGTCAAAGGCACAGCGAAGCCAGTAAAAAAAAAAGACCATTAGTGTCAGTCTATGTGAAATGTGATCTGAATGTCTTTTGTCGGTTGGTTTACACAATGAATCACCGCCTGGCTGCATTAGAAAAGAGCATTCTCTCACTTCAAAATGTGGCATGCTAATCAAATACTGCTCATGTTTTCTAGCCCGTCACAGCAGTGACTGTGTGCCTCACGATATCTCAAAGCACTCCAGACACCCCACGCGTACATGAACAAAGCCGCACACTAGCTCAGAGGTCAGAAACCTGGCTACGACTCAAGAAGCCATGGGAACTGTACCAGCTGATAGCTGGTGCGGCCATGTCCTTGACCGCGGCCCCCTGAAGCTGCTCCAGAAAGAGCTCCCGTGGTCAGTGCGTATACTGAAACTAACTCCTGACAAAACTACAGCTGGAAAAGTGTGTGGAAGTGTGATATACACTGATATTGCACGAGCGTGCAAAACGCAAATGAGGCTCTAATCCATCACAGAATAAACCATTGCATGAGGTACAAGTCCTGACCAATCCTAGACTGTTTCCTGAGTGTTGCCGTGGTTCCATTCCCTTCCCTTCCCACCATCAAATTTGCAACCAGAGACCAGAGGAGCTAGATTCGCCTACTCTTTCCTCCTTCTGCTTGACCAAGCTTGGGTGTCTCAGACTACCTTCACTGAGCTTTCAGCCCAGAAGCAGAGCAGATTTCAGGTCCTTGCAGGTCCTTGCAGGTTTATTCCTTATTATAAGTGTAGCCCCGCCTTCTTACGATAGAGCAGAGTAAGGATCAAACACGGATTTCTGGGGGAAAATAACACATTTGGGCCAGTTTAACTGCTGGAGTTTGGGGACACTGGAGATGGAAAGACGTCATTGGAACATATGGGGATGGGTGGGGCTAAAGATTGTTGCAAATGCAGTCTTAACCTGAATACAGAACTACTGCCTCAGTCCCATCTTAGCATAGCTAGAATGATACTTTGAGAATATCTCCATTTAGGAATAGTTTGCATAGGTACATTTTTTATCAGCCCCACAGCCAAAGTGAAATATTTGAATAATGTCTCCTCACCTCAGATGAACATGAAGAGACTGAAGTTGTTACACTGGATATAATTATTATATAAATCAAGACAGAGGAACTGGATTAAATAAACCAAATGAATGTTAGCATTTTGGTCACATTTTATCCCCTGAGCTCTCATGGATCTACGCTTTAAAGTGGTGACTAGCACTGAGACTCATCTCTTCCAACTCCTCCAAGTCTCCTCTATGAATCTTATTCTGTGTGTATACAGAACAGGCAGCCTCTTCTTTCTGTGCATGCAGAATTGAGGTCTATGTGACTTTGTCAGTGTCAAGGCAACAGCCACAAATTCCTTTTGAGGGGTGTCTGGATCACAGTGAGCTCACAGAGTCAAGTTTCTGACTGCTGAACAAAACCCAAAAAGACAGTTTGTATCAGCTTCTATAACTCAACCACATGAAATGCAGGCAGGAGCACAAAAAAGGCCAGTCAGATCCCACCACGAGCCGAGAATTCGTTCAAAGGCCTAGCTGTTACTTTTGAAGGAACTGAACCCCCTTCTCTGCAGCGTTTCCTCACAATGAATATATTAACACTTGAATTCTACGATCATCCAAAGCCTACTTGAGTATATAATGTCTCATTTGTTTATGCACCAATCAGCCATAACATTAGCACCAGGTGGCAGCTGTCAAGGGGTGGATCTACATATTAGTCAGCTCTTCAAGGTGATGAAGGCGTTAAAGCAGGAAAAATAGACAAGCTTAAGAATCTGAGGCACTTTGACAAGAACCAAACTGTGAAGTTCTAGACAATGACTGGGTCAGAACATCGCCAACATATCAGGGAGTTATTGTGAAGTGTTCCCTCCAGTTATGCAGTGGTCAGTACCTACCAAAAGTGCTCCAAGGAAGGATAAGACATGGGCACCTAAGACTCACTGATGTTAATGGAGACCCCACCAACCTCACAACCTCACAAGCGGGACCTACTCAATATTAGCCAGGTGGTATTAATGTTATGGCTGACCGGTGTGGGCCTATAATTTAATGTAATTCTGTGCTAACTGTATAATACTTAAGAATATCAGTAAATAACAGGCAAAAATTGACTGTGGTTTGAGCTCTCAGTGAGCTCTCAGTGGCTCAGCGGTCTAATGCACTACCACTATGGCCTGAGGGTCGCAAGTTCAAATCCCAAGCTAAGCCACTTTCCCATCAGCAGCCAGAGTCTGACGGAGCACTTTCGGCCATGCTCCCACCAGGTGAGTAGATGGTACTTTCCTGCCCTCATCACTCTTAAGCAATGTCTGTTATCTGGTGTGGCAGTGCTGGGGACCCAGTGCTGGGGAACCTCCGAGCGTGTTGGCTGCCCAGCAATGCTGCATCGGCAGCAGTTGGAAAAGAGGTGCTGGTTGGCTTCTCATGTATTGGATTAGACATGCCTTACCCTCCTAGTGTCGGGAGCATTGCTAGTGCTAGGGGGAGCTACTGGCAGAACCAAATTGAAAGAAAAAAGGGTGGCAAACCAGGCAGACTAGGGTTCGATTCCCCAGCCAGGCAAGCACTACCAGCGCTATTCCACATGAGCAAGACTCCTAATGCTACATTCGTATGCACCTACGCAACACAATGATAAAGGTATCAGATAAATGCCATTAACATTAATGCAGACTGAACTGTTCAAACACGAAAAACCCTTATTAGTTTTTTGGCAGATGGTAAGGCACCACATTGCATTGGCACCACAGAGACATGTTTAATTAGACTCATCATGTTTTGGCATCAATAATTGTGCTTAATTAACTCAAACATGGATGATCTAAGACTAACAAACAGACAGGTAAGAACATCCTGAAAAAGTTCTGTCTGGACATATGGATCCCTGACACTCCTACCGGTGCAGCGAATAGATCAAGGTGGTGTGTGTGTGTGTGTGTGCAGAATAGATTTACATATGACGAGCCTGTATGTACAGAGAATCCGCTCCGATGCCGGCAGCATCTCCGTCGTCTCTGGTATGACACTGTGATTCATTGGTGACTAATGCCATCCTGCTATTCTTGGCCTTCCGTAAGACTTTCATTTAGTCTGTGGGAGGAAAGGCTAACTGGCCTGGATGAGGATGAGGAAATGTAATTGCAATGCAGGTTCATGGTAAATGGAAAACCCCGTCTGCAAAAGAAAACAAATGGAGGAATATTTGTGTTGAAATTAAAGTAGGACACAAACTGACCGGTAAACTGACCGCTGCCCCTTCTGACCCAGAAACAATAAATGGCACATTCTCCAAACACTGACCCTTTCAAGGCAAAATTTAAAGACCTCTATTTAAAGCATGCAAAAATAATGCTGTAATAAGTAAACAGTCTTAAATGGAGCACATACATACACCTATCAGCCATAACATTAAGACCACCTTGTTGTTTTTGTACTTACTGTTCTTTTCTATCAGCCCCACCCCCCATATAGGAGCACTGTAGGTCTCCATCTGTTTCTCTGCAGACTCTGTTATCAGCCTCCTTTCACCCTGTTTGTTATTCAATGGTCAGGACCCCACATGACTGACCACCACAGAGCAGACTGTAGTATTTTTGGGTGGTGGGTCATTCTCAGCACTGCAGTTACACTGATTAACATGGTGGTGGAGAGTGTGTTAGTAGTGTGTGTTGCGCTGGTGATACGAGTTAATTAATTTATTCTGTCATTTAAATGAGAAATGTTAATAAGTGAAGAGATCAGCACTGTCATTATACACATGGTTTTACTTCAGTATTAATTAGCCACACATTTAACCTCAAGTTTAACCTAAAGTTTAGGGCGTTTTTTTTTATTTTTTTTTTGGAAACAAAGATTAGATCACATCAGATCAATACTGGCCAATTAGGCACTCCAAACAAAACAGGGCGGACGATGATACATTAGGTACAATTAAAGTAGCCGGATGCTCGGCTGAAAGTCTCTAGCTGGTTCACTGGCAGCAGCAGTTATACCAAATTCTACACACTCTCTGTAATTATTGATCTCCCTGTTCTGCTAACTGATCTACACCCTCCTGTTTGATCAAGCATATCTGCTTGTTTGTTTTCAGTTGGACAACAAAAAAGATTGTCTGAGAAATCAAACAGTGGACTACAGCAACAGAAACAACACTAACGCTGCAACCCGGGCCCGGTTTCTCTAAAGCGTTGCATCATTCTAACGGTTACAGGCTGATAGAGATTTCAAAGTGCATCAGATCTGCTATTTTATTCTTACAGTGGATCCAAAAGTATTAAAGATCCAACAACGACCCTTTTTGGAAAAATGCCATAGAAGAAAAATATCTCTTTTCATTCTTTTTTTCATTTATTTATGTATGTATTCATTTATTCATCCAATCATCCATTAAAATGCTTTTCCACCCCTTGACTGGAGCCACTGTAGAGGAACATAATTAATGTTTTTCACTGCACCTTGCACTGGTACTAATGTTATGGCTGATTGATCTACTATCCTATTGTCTCACTATCTGGTACTGCCAATTAACCCACTCGATCTTAGCAGCGTAAGGACTTAACACACGTCTAATCCAATACATGTCCAATACAAGTTAGCCACCACCTTTTTTCTTACTGCCGCCGATGTGGCATTGCCAGGCATCCGACACAAATCAGAGGCAGGTGCCGGGTCTCCAGCTTCACCGCATCAGCCAACAGACGTCTGTAACCGCCTAACTGCACTGTTTTAGGAGTGATAAAGGTGATAAAGGTGAGAGCGCCATCTACCTACCACGGCCAATTGTGCTCTCTCAGACTCCGGCTGCTGATGGCAAAGTGGCATGGCTCAGAATTCAAACTTGCGACCCCACTTGCTGCCAAAGTGATGGATTTCTTTAGAGAACCAAAAGTGGTTCTTCTTAGCCTTGGGCGGCACTGATCCGAAGAACCCTTTTTTTTGCAAGCTTGATTTGAATGGAGTACCAGTCTGACATAACTGTGCAGCCTTATCACTTGAATGGAGAATTAGACACACTGTTCAGGTAATGTCTCAAAGTCCACAGCAGCAGTTCTCTCATATCTGTGTGGAAGGAGTTTATATTTTAATGGCATTTATAAGGAGCTCTGCAATCAGGAGAAGCACAGTCCTGATTATAATTACAGGTTTGATATGCTCTTAGCACCGCACCTCAAGGATCTCACGGAACAGCATTTCCTTCAGCAAGACTGGGCGTGACGGTTTGGGTGTAAGAGCGGAACTAAATGTGTCTAAATGTGTTGCTGGGGAGTCCATACCGGTTGCCCTTTTGCACAGATCCGGGGTCAGATTGGGACTTTCTCCTGCAGTATAATCGTTAAAAGCATGGTTTCATGCTGCGATGGAAATCTGGCCCAAGATCAGCTAGAAAGGGCATCTTTCGCCCCGGGCGAAAAGTAGCAGGTCATGAACTGATTCACGCCTGAGTCAGACTGTAAGAGAAGAAATATGAGGCAAAATCTGATCTGCCTACAGTGATTATAATTTTAAAGGCCATTTATGTTACCACAAATTTGAGTGCAATGCAATAATGCTGCTAGATGAGTTTCCATTTCAATAGATAACTCAGAAGGTAAAGCTTTTTGAACGCTGCTGTAGAACGCTGTGGTATTGGGAAGAAAATGAGTGCACTCAGCAGTCTCTGGTAATGCACATCTTGCACAACACTAATTGCTTTTAAAAGTGTCAAGAGAACTAGCTGCTGTATGGTTGCTGCTAATGCCTTAAGGACCTCGTCTATTGCACCGGCTCTATCGTAACACCAGCTCTTCAAAACCTCTTCCCGTTTACAGTCCCCTCTGGCCAGCATCCTCCGCGATCTGTAATTCAAGCTGGGGATATTGATATCTTTTCCGATAGTCACGGCGCTCTGGCCACTCATAGCCCTTGTATAAAAAGTGAAGACCTCAATAATTGTGCTGATCATTGGCGGAGGGACCTATAGGAGCCCAGAGCCTTTGGAAACTTTATGATACTTTGGCAAACAGCTGCACTTTAACCTGCTAAAGCCGTAGTCGTAATGTTTACTCCATGTCGCACGAGGAAAGGCTTTATCATGGGTTGAAAGAGATGAAAAATAAATCTGAAATGTGCAGAATTTGCCATTTTTGAGAGATTTCTAAATATTATAATGTATCATTTTCCCAAATAAATATTAATAGTATATATATTTTTGTTTGCAAAAAATAAAATTGGAAAAATTGGAAAAATTGTTTTATAAAATTGGAAAAAAACTTAATTCAGGGCCTCTAGCATAGGGCAGTATACCCATTTTTCTTATCATATCACGACTGTGGGAATTAACTGGCAATATTAAAACAAGAACATGCCAGATATCACGAGTGTTCTGCTGCCTTTCATCATCAGTCTAGATGAAGTATTGTCTCTCTAATCAATCAAATAACAGCATGTCAGTATCGTCACATTAACGGAACCAGCCCTGAATGTCCTCTCGGCTCATCTATACATGTAGGGCGTGTTTATCCAGGGTGAGAAGCTGGCACTTTCTCCCCACATTGGCGTCTGCTGGCTGATGCTTTAGAGCCGGGTACACAGCGTTTCCTCCGAGCTCGCTCCTGACGTTGCAACGGTGCTGGTCTGAAAAAAGAGATGCTGGCTGTGCGTCGACCTTTTAACGGTTGGGTAACGGGCGATCCAAAAATGGGTTATTTTTTTATGAATTATAGAAACTAAAGATGCTTATTGAACTGATACTGAAAAGGGATACAGAATGGGGCTGCATATGAATCTGATAAAGAAGGATATTGGGTGCTGTACCTTTTTTTGTGTCCAGCTGGCTGTAAACTGGCAACCCTACGCTTGTGTGAAGCCTTTAAAATGATGTGATTTGAAAGACATCGAGTACCGAGGTCGAGCGAGAGAGTCTAGCGGGAGAGCTTAGATTCATTAAAAAGCAGACGGCATCATCTAGGCCCACAAGCAACATGAGAATTATTTATTTATTAATTTATTTATCCGTTTATTTCCCCCCTCACCGTCGTATTACTCGTGGGCAAAAAAAAAAAAAGCTAACAATTCATTCGTTACAAGGCTCCCCAATTAGCATTAGAAGAGGATGCTGATTGAGCCATGATCTAGTGCTTTTACTGGATTCTGTGCAATTAGCTCTTCAAGAATGAGGTCAAATGCACTTAAAGGATTAGACTAATTTAGATCGTTTGAATGGGAATATAATAGGTTGGATCATCAACGCTGATTTCGAGCAAACAGTAAATATGAGGAGTAATCTGCAAAATCCTAATGATGGCCATGACGTCAGTCCGCCGGGTGCGATGCAGCAGATCGTGGCAGAACACTGCCAGCCGAGGAACAGAGGCATTAAGCCCCGTCGGCTACAGCATCCAGTAGCATTATTACACCTGCTCCTGTGTAATACACCATGCCTCTCACTCGCTCACATTCCCATCCACTTCATACACAATTGTGGGGAGGCTGGAAACAAACAAAAAAAACATCACACGTTATCAGCAAGACGAGGCGGTGCGCGGGATGAGCGCCGGCCGCCTGCGAGTTTCGGGTACCGGTAGAATACCTCATCATTCTGACTCACTCACGGTGTGCCCAGTCCCCCACTCATTATCACCATTAAAAACAAGCTGTCAGCTAGCGTCCTGGGAGGTTGCTGACACAGTTTAGCAACTCTACCTCGTATGCATTATGCATTTGCTCCCAAATCCCAAGGTGTGTGGCATATCACACTGTCTTTTGATTAAGGACGCTGGAGGCCATTTGTCATTGTGTGCCCTCTAAGCCACCTTTCAAATGAAAACAGGGATATTAGGAGCCCTGATATAAGCAGACACTAGAAAACACACTCGTACAATTATGAATAATGCAGTTTTTGGCTGTTGTGAAGTACAATGCTACACAGACAGTGCGCAGAATTAACAAGAGCTTTAAACTGCCGCAGACACGATGTACTACATGGACAAAAGTATTTGGACACAAGGTTATTTATTTAAAAAAAAAAAAAAACGAGATTCTCCTGCTTTTGTTGGAGTAACTGCCTCTGCTGTTCAGGGAAGAAGGCTTTCTACTAGATTTTGGCAGCGCACTGCTATGAGGATTTGGATCAGGATGTTGGATGAACACCACCCCAATTCATACCATCCCAAGGTACTAGATGGAGCTCCACCACCATCATTCCAGAGAACACAGCTCTTCCACTGCTCCACAGCTCCATTCTGAGGGGCTTTATACCCACCTCTACTAGCCCACGTCTGGTGCCGTTTAGGTTCGAGTTTATCTGCTCAAGTGATGAAGTGATGAAAGAATGATGCTCCCTTAAACAGTAGTTAGGAAGGTAGGTAGGTGTACTTGATGGCAGGTAAAAAAAAACTGACACTACTTTGCTGGGTCTTCAGTACTCACAGCAGTGCTTCCATGCCAGAACTTGCTGCTGGGGATCAGGTTGCTCTTTATGATGCTTCTGGAAAAGCAGTCTTGGATGGGTGTGCACGTGTCTGCCTTCTTTAGCCTTCTCGGGGTGTAGAGGTGCTGATAAGCCTTCTTAACTGAGGAGGAGATGTTCAAGGACTAGGAGAAGGTGTCAGGGGTGTGACCTCCTGGACTAGGAAGCAGGAGTAATAACCTCTTTTGTCTTGCTGACATTCAGAGACAGACTGCTGTCCTAGCACCAGATCTTAAGCTGTCTCACATGATCGTTGTTGAAGATGAGACCCACAACTGTCGAAACTTGATGATGTGATGGCTGCTGTGATGTCTGCTGACACGGCAGACGGTGAGAAGGTGGAGAGCAAAGGGCTCTATACACAGCTCTGGGGGGGGCTCTGGTGTTAAGGTTTATGGAGCGGGATGTCCCGTTTTAGATCCTGTCTGTCTAAAAGAGAAAGTCTAGAACTCTCTCTCTCTGTCAAGCTTAGTCCAAGTAAGTGAAGTTTGTTGACTAACCTTTAGGGTATGATGGAACGCTGAGCTGAGGCTGATAAGCAGCTCTCTGACATAACTGTCCCTGCTGTCCAGAAGTGATGAGGCCAACTGGATGGTAGAGGATATGGATCCCTCAGTAAAGCGATTCTGCTTGTAAGCATTTTGGTGGCGCTTCAGTTTAGGTGGAATGGAGTCATTATGTGAGCCATGACCAACCGCTCAAAGTACATTATTTTGACAAAAGTATTGGGACACACCTTTTATTCATTGAATTCTGGTGTTTGATTCAGTCCCAATGTCACAGGTGTATAAAATCAAGCCTCTACTCCTGCAGTCGGCCTTTCTTCCACACATTAGTGAAAGATCGGGAGGTTCTAAAGAGCTCACTGAACTCCAGCGTGGTTCTGTATGTAATAGGAGACACTGCTGCACCAACAACTACAAGTCAGCTGGTGATATTTTATCATTTCCTCCCTCCTAGATCTTCCTCCATCAGCTGTGAGTGGTATTATTATTGAACAGTGGAAGCATTATAGTGCAGAAACGTAGGAACCCACTCCATTTTATCTATGGATCAAAAATGGGATGTCATATAAGCTCTTGCAGGTGTAATGTGCAGGCGTAGGTGTCCCAATATTTTTGTCCATATAGCGTACTTCATGGCAACTGGCGGGAGGTGCAACAGGGCGGCAGTCATTAAGGCATGTGAGGGTGGGAGGGTTCTCCTCCTGAAGTGGCTGGCAGTTTGAACACCGAGACTCATGCACTGTGGGCTGGGTATTTAGGCTGAGGCCTAAATTTCCATATGCTGAGATATTGAGATTCATCCTGGCTGATCTGAGCTGCTACGTCACGTTTTCACTCATGTTTACGCTTATCTTTACAGCATTTAGCAGACGCTGTTATCCAGAGCGACTTACAAAAGTGCTGATGTTCATCTGATGTCCATTATGGGAATAAATCCTGGCCAGAAGAAAAGTTGGAGTCCAAACTACCCATAAACTCAGACACTGCCAGAAACAAAAGCCAGTGCTGCTCGCTACAGAGACATACACACATCATGCCTATACAAAACAACACACACATCATAAGTGCAACACTCTGTTTAATAAATCTCTCAGTGCTCCTTTAAGTGCAATATAAAAAAGATGAGTCTTCAGTCTGCGTTTGAAGACCGTGAGGGTGTGCCCGGACCGAGAAGAGTCTTAATGCATGGCGATGTAAGACGGGCTGTACTTAAAGCTCAAAGGGCTTCGAGATACAGGCCGAGTTTTGACCACAGCCGTGACGCAGGGAGGGGCTGGTCCGTTTTTGGCTTTGTAGGCCAACATCAGGGTTCTGAAACCGAGGCTGCAGGTTCCTTCGAGTAAGGAACAAACCTCAGTGTTTAGTCAGGGCTTCTGGCACCTCCACACGCTTGCATACGTAGCCAGAGATAGACGATGCATGTCCGTCCAAGTCTGTGTGGCCCATCATGAAGCAGCATCCATAAACATGTTCCAGTCAGTGGAGCTGAGCAGTCCTGTAGAGCTGAAACTGCTCCCTCTGGTTACTTCAGTGATTAAGATGTTAACAGTCATTTAGAGTGTTGGATGAGATGGCTATATGCTTACAGTGGCATTAAAGACCGTAGACAACCCATTTTTTTATTGGCGTGCTGACCTTATTGTTCTGAGAAGCTCTTTCACACTGAGTATTATTTCATTATTTAAGATATTCGTGTTTCATTTGTACTGAGGATGAGACTACCCTCAGTTCACTGCTTTGAGCTCATTAGTGGAACCAGTATTTAACTCATGGAACAACAACATCCCACTGATACTGACCAGAACAGAACCGGTAAATGACACTGATCCCCTTTATGGGACTTCAGATTATGCTGAAAAACCGTCAGATTTTGGTCACGACTTGGTACTCATTTTTTACTAAAGTTGTTACTGTGGTTGTGTATAAAATAAATACATAAATAAAATAGAAATATTTTCACTAGTAGTATACAATGGTGCCCAAGAGTCTGAAACTACCAACAAAATTGCTTCTAATTATTTAATTTCTGTATTTATTTGATGCACAATCACCATAACAACTTAAGCAAAAAACAGATGCACCAAGCAAGCAGCCGGTGACCAAAATTGGCTTGTTTTCAGTAGGGATGCACCGGTCCGATACTAGGATCGGAAAGCAGCCCTGATACTAACTAAAATTAGCTAGATCAGGTATCAGATAATTAGTCTGATGCAAAGGATCAATCTATTCACGCACTGCGTGGTAATCAAGGTTTCTTAACCCAGGATCAGGTTAACGTGCAGACATCATACACACATCATAGCAAACAGCAAGACTCTCCCAAGACAGTTATTAATTATAGTGACCAATAAACAGAAATTGGGTTCATTTATCTGTATTCATTTGTTATAGTTGGGTTCACAAAGTTAGTAAAGTAATAATTACATCAATACTGATGCCTTAAGTGTCTTCCAGATGGTCAGGTGTATAGTTAGTTAATACAACAATGGTATCGACCGACATGCAAATTTCATGCATCGGTATCGGTATCGGAACAGAAAAGGGCGAATCAGTGCATCCCTAGTTTTCAGTGTGATCTGTGTGATCAGATTCTGTGCTAACACATTTTAGGCCCTATTTTAGTGATCCTTGGTGAGCCGTCGACCATGCACGGCACACCTTGATTTAGGGGGCGTGTCAGTATGTCTTTGCTATGGTAACGACGGGAAAAGTTAGCCTTGCGCGGCTCGAAGCGCAGAAAAAACATGTACTGAGTCTCTTAATCATGGGTGTGTTTTTTTTTGACGTAACGTAGAATAATAAACCAGTCAGCTATTCACTCGCCGTTCCCTTTAACAGCCAGGTGCAGTCTGACCTAGGCGGACTGCTTTTTCAATGGGAGGGCTTGCTGAAGCCGTGGAGCGCCTCTCCTCCAGAATAATGTCATATTATTTAATATTCTGTTTATAGTTGATGTAAAGTTTGCATAGCTGCCAACTACCACAGACTTTGGGTTTGTGCACTGCTGCGTGTCCATGTGTGCGTAACGAGTGTTGGGCTGCACGCGTCTGTGTTGACAATTCACTGCCAAGATAGCAACGAACGTGTGGCTACATCTAGGCTGTTTGCAGTCAGTGGAGCTCATGTGTTTTCTGCTGCCAAGATACACAGCAGTACTCCAGAAACTGACCTGAACACCCCTCATTTCGAGACCACCGCACCAATCGGCGTAGATATTTTCGCGAACACCTCTGCTGTTTAAATGACGCAGACGGAAGGGTTGAAAATAGACTGCTGGTGGGGTGCAAGATAGCAATGAGCATCGCAATGTGTCTTGCGGAGAGTGTAAGATAAGGCCCTTACACTTGTGAACAGCCACATACACACCACTGCTTTAGCCATGATGGCTCCCTATAGACCTTTTACCTACAGACCAGTCATTGCATTGTCCAACTGCACCATATAATTGATATTTAAAAGTATCTGATTTTAAGAAAATGGTCTGAATTTGAATCTGCCAAGAAAATAGCAATCAGTGCATCTCTAGTAAACAAATAAATAAAAATGAAGCATGAATTTCACAATTTGTTAATATTTGGTAGTGTGTCCTCCTTTTGCTTTAATAAAAGCACGCAGCCAAGCTGGCATGGACTCCGCAAGTTTGTGCAAAAGCCTCTGATGCGAGGATCAGATCCACCTGAGAGCCATCTGGACTCAAGCTTCAATGAAAACAGAAGAAAACAGCACAGATTTCTGACACCCGTGTTGTACTCACAAGTCAGATGACTGATTGGATAATGGGCTGAATCATGTCAGTCTCTATCGTCCTTGTTTCAAGAGTGACCTGGATGCAAGAGCAGGCGTTAGATGGATGTTTTTAATCTACATTTATAAACGTATCTGAAAAAACACTGTTTATGCAAATCTTCATGAATGTTGCCAGAGCATAAACTGAGTGGTTCTTTATTAGGTACACCTACTCTTTCCATGAAACACTGCTTAGTCAGTGATGCCCTAAAGACAGTGTTTGTTTTTTCCTTCTATATGAGTAATGGTTGAGTGTACAAGCAAAAACCCAACTGTGCTTTCTTCTGGTTTCTTTCGTTCTTTTTTGGTTTGAGCAAAAACTTAATTATATACAATTACAAACGGGGGGAGATGGAGCTTGGGGAACAGTCGATATACCTAGTGTAGTGTTCTCGTGCTGCATGTGGAAACTCTGACTAAACACCAAGCTAAACCATCCAATGAAGATAGAGTCGTAGTAAGGTTGACCATTTACGGTCACTCTTCATTAGCATGCAGGTAAAAACTGTAAATAAACACCGCAAAACTTGTTCAGCATCTGAGTTTTTAATTATACATTGTGCTTAGTTGCAAACATTTGCTGTTTTGAACAGTAGGTAGAAGTTACCATGGCTGCTAATATATATTAGCTGCTACACAACTGAAAACAAAGTTTCTTCTCTTTTCATAACTAAACAAAAACCATTTTAAAATCACAACTGCTGATATATGAACTGTAATATGTCTTAATGCTAGATTAACTTACGACATTGTCTCTTAGATGTTTCCAGATACTAGGAGACTAAATTCAGAACATTCACTAATGTCTGCCTTGTTTGGTTTGGCCGCAGAACCCCCGTAAACCATGGAGGTCCAAACCAGAAGGGACATCACCGCACATTACGCATCAAAATTAATTTGACAAAAAAGCTTATTAAACTTAAGATTAATTTCTCTTACTTAAGACAAAAATAAGCAACAAATTTTTAAATACTAGAAAGAAATGAAAAGATTAACCAAATGCCTTTAGGCCATCACACCTAGAATAAATAATGGAAGGCCATCTTTGTTTATGTTGTGATAGATCCACTGATATTGATTAGAAACACAGGGATATTAAACAGTGCAGGTGCTCTTCTTTGGAAGGTGGTGGATACATGTTGGTGCCCAACACCACCCTACTCTGATAAACACTGATCTTTGTATGTTGTGTCGGAAAGCTAGGTAGCTCTGCTCAAAATAACTATAGCTAGCTACTGTATGATGTTCACACCGCTTCACTGTTACTCAGTAAATACCCTTAGATAGTTTGTATTGGCTAGAATCCCCAAAACCCCTCTATGCCTAAATACTACTGAATACAGAAGTCAGTCTGGAGACCACAGTACTCTACTCTACACTCTGCCCAAGTACTCATGAAAGAGGTGGGTGGGTCTTCAGGCTGTTTGAAGACAGAAAGAGCGCCAGGACGGAGAAAAGCCTGCATGCTTGTCTTCCATGGATCTTAAAGGATGGTGGGTCGAGCTGACTGCCATCAAGTACAGAGGACCTGGACCCTTCTTGGCTTTGTAGGCCAGCTTTAGGGGTTTAAATCTGATGTGGGCAGCAGCTACAGGAAGCCAGATTGTAACCATTTAGACAATTGGGCATGGCCAAATGAGGTGAAGAGTGATCATTTCAGAAGGAGCCACATAAAAGTCCTCGTCCCAGCACAATAAAAGTATGGTCTCCTCTGCTGTGAGAAAGTGCCCAAATGTGTCCGAACTGCACAGTTGTGCACATTAGAGATGCACCAATCCAATATTAGGATCAGATATCAGTCCCGATATTGACAAAATTCAGATCGGGTATCAGATAATTAGGCCAATCCATGGAACTGTCACAGTTTGTCACGAAACAGAGGTGGACATACTTGCAGGATAATTTAATGCCAGACAAGAAAACAGCACAAACAGAAACCAAACAAGCAAAGCTTACTAAATAGACACAAAAATCCCATAAACAGGCCAAATCTACAAACCATGAACTGCTGTGGCCATGAACACACCAGGGCTATCTTCTCACATACATGCAGAAGACCAGGCAAAGGACAACCGAAACAAAGGGGTACTTAAACAGACACTAACAAGAGACTCACGAGGAACACCTGGGACTAACAAGGGGGCGTGGCTACAAAGGAGACACTGGTGGAACTCTAATGGACAGGCGTGGCTAGGGCAGACAATGGGAGCACATGGCAAAACCAAACAAAGGCTGACATGACAACAGGGGCAGGCATGACAGGAACCAATCCTTTCACTTTAATTTGTTGGTCTGAGGCTGCACTAAATGTGTAAATAAATATATGACGAATGGCAATTTAGTACATTTATATCTGTGTGTTAATTTGTTATATTAAATCAAATAATGTGTAAGTTAATCCTAATGCCTTAAGTCTCTCCCACATGGTGAGGTATATGGTTTATTAATTCAGCAATGGTATTGGATCGGTATCGGGTATCGACCGATATGCAAAGTCTATGTATCGTATCGGAACTGAAAAAGCCATATTGTTGCATCCCTAGTCCACATTTTACTGTCTTAGCAAGAGGAACATAAAGAATGAATGAAGCTGAATGAAAGGACTGAACCCCCTTTACTGAGGCAATAAAACTAAGCAAGTCTGAGCAGAAGGGACAGAGGAGAAGCAGAGAGAGAATGAGAGAAGATAAATGCTCAACTCAACAAAGTAGCAATTGTCTCAAAGGGCTTTACATATCATATTCATGTCAAATACGATACTGTAGCAGTGCAGACAAACACACAACAAAAGACAATGACAACACGGGTAAGAACAAACAGCTTCCTCCCCTAGAAAGATAGAGCAAGTACTGCATGTGTCTGAGCACTTCAATAAAATAAAACTAACAAGGTATAAATGCACTACATGTCCAAATATTTATGGACACCCCTTCTAATATATGCATTCAGCTACTTTGAGTTGGCTGTACTGCTGACACAGGCGTGGGACAGAGGGGTATAAAGCCTCCCAGCATTGAGGTGTGGATCAGTGTTCTCTGGAATGATGGATGGTGGAGGAGCTAATGATGCTTTTGGGATGAGTTGGGGAGTTGGGGTTGAGGTGTGGTGGTGGTCTATGGTAGTCTATGCTTCACTACTTTACACCACTGAAATAGCAACCCGCCAAAGTCAGTCAGACCTGACCTGGCTCTTAAAGGGAACGGCGAGTGACACGCTGATTGGTTTATTACTGCATGTTACGCCCAAAAAAACACACCCCTGATTAATTAAGAGACTTATGACATGCCTGCTCATGTTTCTAGCCATGCAAGGTGAACTTTTCCTGTTGTTACGATAGCAAAGACACACCGTCACGCCCCCTAAATCAAGCTGCGCCTAAGATCGCTAAAATAGGGCCCCTCGTTTGAAACCTAGCCACGCCCACTCTGCCATCTTTGAGGCGTTTCCTAACATGGGAGAATATTATCTCTGTTTGATGCACCGATCCGATATTAGGATCAGATATCAGTCCCGATAGAATCGTATATCAGTACCAGATATCAGACAGATTCCCAATAGAATCGGATATCAGTCCCGATCAGTCCCTCGTCTGAAACCTAGCCACGCCTACTCTGCTATCTTTGAGGCGTTTCCTAACATGGGAGAATGAACAGGTTTAGATCCACAGCAGCAAATAATCTGAATTTCTGCTTTTAAATTTTAACATCAATACAATACCTAACTACACTGCAGTTAAAGTTTAAGGGCACCTTCCAAAAGGGTGTTATCGGTTGTAGCCACGTTAAGAAGCGTATTTGTGGCCATGATTACATTCATCTGTCCCTAATTTCTTTTCCTGTTACTGGACTTCTTTGGATGGACGCACCATTTAAAAATGCTCATTTTGAATTCAGCATCATAAGATAAGATAAGATAGTCCTTTATTAGTCCCGCAGTGGACAACCATCGCAACTGCTGCTGAGATGAACTTGAGTTTCTCGAGAGGGATTTCAGAGCACATTAATGCAGAACGGCTCTGAACGAGGCTCAGACAGTCAGATAAAGAAACAGATATAGTTTGAGGAGAGATAATCCGGCCCGTTGTGTATTGTGCAAATGTCCTCAAGTATTATTTTTTTCCAGATCACAAAGGTATGATTTGAAGTGGGAAGCAAAGGATTGCAACCACCCTTCTAAACATTAATAAATAAAAAAAGAAAGAAATAAATGCCAAAAATTAATACGATTATTAAGATAAACTTAAACCACTACCTCTGAGGGGGTATATAAAAATGTGTGGATTTCCACTGTGGATTGTTTGCGCTCCCATTTGTGCCTTAGGGTGGAGTTGTGGGTGGGAAGACGGAGTCAGCATGGTCTGTAAATTAATTTGCCAGTTTCCGCTCCATCTTAAATGGTGCTGCAGTATCGGACGTGTAATACTAGCACCAGAATGTCGCTGCTGCATCATTTAAGGTGGATCTTAAAATGAAAATAAGGAAAAGGCTTGTCCTCCGTTGTAGAAGTCCTTTCCAAATGCATCGCTGTTTTTTCTGATCTTCTTCATGTGTTTACCTTTAATGCTCAATTTCCATTTGCTACTGACAGCACCCCTATAGACTGAGTCGCTGGCCAGGATAGAGGTTCCTACTAGAACACGTCCCGTTTGTCAGACTGAATGGCAAAGCGTTCTGCACGTCGCTAAATCCGGAATTACACTGGGCTTGTTTTTAACCCACTTGTTTTCAGAGCGTGATTTAACCAATCAGTGAGCCTGGATTCCAGTTGATTCTGTGAAGTGCAGCAATGTGTTTGCTTCTCTTCTTTAGCTTTCTACAGTAAAATGATACTGTAAAAGTACAGCTTTTCTACAGAAACATCAAAAACAACCATGTTCACCATTACTGTTGAACACAGAAGGAATTTGGCCTCCACCTTTAACCAATCTGTGCAGTGAACACAAACACATACGCTAGTCAGCAAACACACACAGTGGTCAGTTAGCACATGTTCCCGGGACGGTCTGCAGCCATCACTGCAACACCTGGGGAGCAGGGAGGGTTAAGGGCCTTGCTCAAGGGCCCAACAGTTGCAGCCTCGAATATCAAACCCACAACCCGCTGCTCGTCACTCTACCTGCTCAGCCACCACTACCTGCTCAGCCACCACTACCCCAGTTTCTGTTCAGTTGCTGAATCTGTTTGTACAGTCAATCACACATCTTGTGTTTTAGCAGCATTCACACTGAAAGCTAGCACTGGTGCTCAGTGGGCGTGGCCGCAGTGACTCCCATCACCTGTGAGGTCACATGCATACCCTTTTTTACACTAATAGATTACCCTCTGAATTAAAAAAAAAAAAAGTTTCCTATGATCAGACTGCTCTGAAACGTGATTAGGAGGCCGAAAATCAGAGTCTGCGCCGCTCACACACTCCTCAATTGTCAGTCCAACTGTCGGCTCCGACTGACGAACAATCTGCAGACCGGGGGCAACCAGCACAGACTCAGCCAGACTGAGCATCGGGGGTAAAATCAGGGCTAAAATCGCGCAGTGTAACTAAGGCTCATACCGCTGCCTGCAGTGTTGCTAACGCTACAGTGCTACAGTGTTAACATCACACTTGATATTCTAAATGCTGTCACCGGTAATTGCTTTGGGGGAAGGGGTAAATTGCTGGTTAATGAAATAACCTGTCGAGAGGCATCAATAGACGACCTAGTATGGATATAAGGAGCGATACACAGTAACTCTTGCCTTACAATTTTCCTGAGAATGGAAGATTGCTATGCTAGATAGCTGTGCATTTTGCCAGAAATGTCAAAATGGCTCAGAGATTGAAGCGATGTTCTCCGCTGACAGCAAAGCCAATGAAACTGGCTGGATTTGAAATCTGAGGTTGAAAGATGCACTTAGGACAATTAGTTATAAGAGGACGTCTTATGAAAGTGACCCTTAATGGGAGATCTGCAGGCCCAAAGCTAACCCTCTAACTCACCACAGTGCACACACATACACAGCCTCTCTCTTTCACACATACACTCACACAGTACCCCTCTCTTACTCACACTATGGAACATCTCTTATCACAATCACAAATGTTCCTCATCTATTATTCAGCA
This sequence comes from Salminus brasiliensis, assembly GCF_030463535.1. NCBI lineage: Eukaryota > Metazoa > Chordata > Actinopteri > Characiformes > Bryconidae > Salminus > Salminus brasiliensis. The sequence goes on from NC_132890.1 coordinate 36,629,101, forward strand.
GGCCAAACCGATCTCATATTCAAACAGTCTGCAGAATTAGTCAAATAGCAGACAGTATCGTTTATGGTCTGCTGTATACACCAGATCTTGCATTTCCCAGAATTAGAAGCTGCTTTATTGGATGAAAAGTCTACAGCATCCATACCTTTTTGATGACGATCACAGTGCATACAATTCCGCTGCCACTCAAGCCCTTCCTGTTTATCCTCTGATACCAGTTGAGTGGTCAGAACGCAGCAGAGGCCTTTATGTGAGGAGCCACGCTTCTTCCACGCTTCTTCTGTTTCGGAGGGATGATCTAGAAGAATAAAGTCAGGTTAGCTCTTCCCAATTGCTGATCAAAGATTAATATTCACACCTCCATCAAAACATGATTAGGTCCCCTGTATCCCTCCAGTCTGTGGCAAATCCGCCCAGTACTGAATAAGGAACAAAAGAAAATCCCCATGGACGTCACAGTGCCGTTAGGAGAGTCACAATTTCTGATATGAGAGATGCAGCAATACGGAGAATGATATGATTCGTTAGTTCGGGATAGATGCCTTCCCTCGGGATATTATCTACGGAAGATTGGAAATACTCAAGATTTGAGGCTGAGAAACAGCGCAGAATAAAATTCATGGCTCTGTAGGCACGGTAATCTTTTCCATGCCGTGAATTTCAGCTAAAGCACAGCTGACCAACGGTTTCATTTAGGAAACATATCCTGTGCTTATCAGATAGAAGTAGCGGTGCTACAAACAAGGGCCTGAGCAATATGAACGTTTTATCACTGACAATAAATGTAAGGAGCTAAAATATGAAAGCCTATAAAACTGGCCAAGATTATTTTGCACAGTAAAAAATAAAATGGACTGCAGTGGATTTAGGCATGATACAAAATGATACATTTACATTTACGGCATTTAGCAGACGCTCTTATCCAGAGCGACTTACAAGGTAACTCGCATTACAGAGGTGGGCCAATGTAGTGTTAGGAGTCTTGCCCAGGGACTCTTATTGGTGTAGCGCAGCATACGGTCACCCAAACTGGGAATCGAACCCTGGTCTCCCACATGGTGTAATAGCTCACTGGCCGCTAGTGGTTTTATCTGTTGTGCCACACCAACGACATACCATACCTTATGCTGTACTGTTACAGCCTATTTAAACTGTAAATCAATAAATATTAATAATAGCATAATTAATATTAATTTGTCAATTTTGCTAGTGTCTATATGACATACTACATGCTCAACTAGTTTAGTGTTACCAATTAGTATGGAATTAAGACACACCCTTCATGTAGCTGAGTGAAGTAATGAAAGAGCAGATGTAGCTCATTATCATTTAAAGGCACAGGCCGTTCTGAACAGGGCTGTTTAGTCTGGGTGAAAAGGGTGTTGTTGGCCCTGGTTCCTGGTTCCTTGAGGTATTTTGACCAAAGCATGCCACATACATTTATTAAGACCCCAGGGAACTGTATTAACAGCATAGCAACCACTAGGATTAGCATAGCAACCACCAAGCTAGATTTTAGTTTTGCAGTACTCTGGCATATAGTTGGGAATTGCTTAAGCTGTGCACTTACTCACTTTTCTAGTATTATGTTCTAGTTATTTCTAGTTATTTTTGACCGCAAAAATACAGAAAATGATGAATAGGACTGTGGTTCCAAGTGATTACAAACCTGTGAACATTTGTGTGAACACACAGACCATCTCTAAACATCCTACATCCTATTTCAACTGGAAATCAACAAATATGACTACGACAACAATACCTTTCCGTCACGGCAAACACTGCTGAGGCTTTACAGTAAACCCATTGGTTCCGCTGTCCATAATGAGGTGTTTAGGTCTGTGTGTTCACACAACTGTTTGGAATTACTAAAGTTTGGAATCACTTGGAACCACAGTCCTATTCATCATTTTCTATATTTTGTGGTCAATAATAACTAGAAATTTAGCAAAATTGACCAATTTTTAATTTAATTTAAATTTCTAACCAATTAATCTCTAATCTCTAAACATCTAAACACCTACATCCTATTTCAACTGTAAATCAACAAATATGACTATGACAACAATATATAATATATATATATATTATAGCATTATAGTATATCAACTAGAAATAACAAGCAAAATTGACAAATGAATTTACATAAACATATAAATATATAATTTTATTTTCTTCATGTAAAATTAATTTGTCAATTTCGCTAATTATTTCTAGTTATTATTGAGCACAAATAATAACTAGATACTATACAAAATATAGAAAATGATGAATAGGACTGTGGTGCCAAGTGATTCCAAACCTTGGAACGGTTGTGTGAACACAGACCTAAACACCTCATTATGGACAGCAGAAACAATGGGTTTACTGTAAAGCCTCAGCAGTGTTTATTTAGGATTTACAGGGAGACGGTTCTGCCGTAAAGGAAATGCATAGCTAGAGTACAAATGCACAGTGCATAGCAGATGCACAGTCATGCACACTTTCATCTACCAGACCAATCCATGCCTGCACCCCAGGTATCGCTCTTGTGTAGAGCTCGTATGAATTACCATATGTCAGGCTTCTGTCAGAGGCTAAATCCACTGTATCCTGCAGCATGCGTAATCCTGTATACTCCTAATGTTATGCAGCCAGATGTCAGCTGCCTCCACATGGCGAGGAGTCAGAGCCCTTCAAGCCTCCAGCGCTGGAAACAGGGCTGAACCAGAATACTACTGAACTTTCTCGATTATTACCTGATGCAGCTTCAGAAGGTATGTAAGAGAAGATGATAGGGTTCGAGTAGAACTGTGAGTGAACTAGAATCGGTTTAGGCTGCTTAGCTCTCCAAGATCAAGCGCTGGACCTGCTGATAGGGTTAAAGGGTGCTTAACCATGTAGAGTAGACCTACCAACATCTGGCTGGCATTACCATTTATGTGATTCCTGCTTGCAATGCCAGATCAAATAAATTTACTTCATCCCCTCTATGTGATGCCACAACAGACATTCATTTAGGGCTTGAATTAGAGATCCTGCACAATTTCCTCCCCCCTTCATTTTTTTATTTATTTATTTATTTATTTATTTATTTATTTATTTATTTGTTGTTGCTGTTGCTGTTGGGACCTACAAGCAACAATACTAGTTAAAATAATATTACACACTGAAATAACATAAAGGAGATCAATAAGGGCTATTTTTATAGATTCGGAAGAAGAGAATAAAGTGCAGGGGAACTCTCTATATTCTCTAAAGTCTCTGAAGCCATTTAAGATAAATCATGCAACACAAATAGAGGGAATTAATCCAAGCACTCTGGGAGCTTCATTTTTTTAAGAGTGAAAGTTCTTGGATTATGCTCAGTACTATTTATCAGACATCTGATCGTTGCCTGCTGGCGTCTCACGTCTCACGAGTTGGTTGCTGTCAGAGAAATGCCACAGCACTGAAGCTTTAATTTTTAGTTGTTTAATTAGGGACATCTTAATATGAGCCAGTAGATGAGAGGATTAGGGCCGATCAGGGAAAATTTTAATGTATCGGGTATTGACTATTTTAATCCCAGTCCAGTTCTGAGTCTTTGTATTAACCAGTGTTCAGAGCGCCATCTGTGACCTCAAGGTGCCATTATTGGACATTATTCCCAGCTGGCAGCAGTGGGCAGAGTTACCAACAACACAAATACATTATATGGACAAAAGTATTGGGACATCATGCTTTTCTTGGAGTAACTGTCTCTACTGTCCAGGGAAGAAAGGATATTAAATTCATCACCACCTCATCCCCAACTCCCCAACTCATCCCAAAAGTATTGCATGAAGCACCACCATCATTCCAGAGAACAACACAGTTCTCCCACTGCTCCACAGCTCAATGCTGGGGGGGCTTTATACCCCTCTACTAGCCCACACCTGGCATTAGGCAGCATGGTGCCAATAGGGTCATGGTGTTTATTGATCTGCTCCAGAGAGTCCTATTCTATTGCCAATACTTCTCGACAGGCACTAGACAAGCTGTGTATATGTGCAAAAATGGGTGCAACTTAAAGCAGATATTTATATACATATAATGCATCTAGCATAAATCACGACAGACCTGCATGCCATGAACCCAATGTCAATTTAGAGGAAAGGCCTACACACCTTGACCTTGATCCAGACTTTGATGGAGACAAGATAAAGGAGATCTATGGACTATAAGAGGAGCAGAGAATAAGATGAAATGCATCAAAGAACACCATGTGGTTGTGTTGTTAAGAGGCCTGCCCCTGGAGCACTATGGAGGCCACAGCTATGACTGCATCACAATCGGTGAAAAGGCGACACCACTTGAGTACAAACTAATCAATGCCCTGGGGAGACACGTTTGATCGGCTTCTCTACAGTACAATGGGGTGGGGAAAAGCACTCCTGGCCTTCACCTGCAAACAATTAAAGCTCTCAATGCTCTGGTATCAAAGGTCCACACTCTCTATTCCACAGGTTCCACATGGACAGCGGTGCCGTTTTGTCACGCGCGACAATGCTATTCAATTCCCTCCCAACAGAGCCCGATTTCCCACAGGTCTAAGCCAGCCGAGCAGAACTCAGTGTGGGGATGGGTGTTCCACAGGGAGTAAACAACACATTCGAGTTTTTGCTCCGGTGTATAAGAACGGGCAGAATGGGCAGGAGAAGCTTGCACTTTGGCTAGTTTCATGCATCTGCGTGATCTAGGAACATAAATGCGCGTAAATGATTTCTCCTGAAATAAGCCATGTAAAGCCAAGGCAGGACTCTGATTTTCTGTATGTAAAATAGGTCTGTGTAATGTCTGCAGTGGTTTCCATGGCACCAGTAGCCACTGCCTTCATACTTGGTGCGTGTGAGGAAAAGTGGACGCGGAGGGTCAATTTCCACATCAAAAAGAATATTAGGGTTATATGCAAACTTTTGACTGGCAGTATGAATTGCCAAAAAAGTAATTTTAAGTGAATTGTTTTTAAAAGGGTGTATTCACATTATTCTTCTCTTGTATTATCATTATATCAGTGGTCTACACTAGAGCATTGTGTGGTAAAATGATTTATCGGCTGATATGTCATCCAAACAGTTATGGTGACAGGCCTAATCTGGACTAAACCATTAAACTAGACAGATAAGCATGCATACACTCTATTGCTCTCTCTGGAAAAAAAATCAGAAACCACTATTTTTTTTCATAAATTTGCATCTCTACGTGTTCGGCAGCCATTTCTTGAATTTGCAGACTATGAACGACATAAAGTCCCAACAGCAATGTGAAAGACCAGTGGAGAGCCGGCCGAGACAAACAAAATCTGTGAGCTGTGATTGGTAGTCGAGGTTATTATTTCACCATAGTGATTTCTGAATGCTCTTAGAGTTCAGATATTAGCAGTGTTTAAATCTGAATAATAACTTATTTTATTATAATTATTATCATCATTTCTCTGCATTATTTGAGCAGTTGTTTTTGATTGTTTTTAATTTCTGCAAATAAATAAATAAATAAATTAATTAATTAATTAATGCTCTAAATAGTAAATATTTTATTTGGAGTTTGGGGGAAATGTTGCCCATGGTTTATGAAATACAACACAAGTGTCTATAACTAGTAAAACCAGGAAAACTGATCTACAAACATACATCAATTAGCCAAACCATTAACACCAACTTAACAACACCATCAGGTCATGTTCTCCACAAGACCTAGCCAGCATGGACCATCATCTAATCACATAAGCTAGCCAGGACTTTGCCACCGGTTGTCCTTCCTTGGAGCTCTTTTGGTATGTTCTACCAACTACTGTCTGCTGTGAATCTCAGTCTGGTTCTTGTCAAAGTGGCTCAGATTCTTACACTTGCCCATGTCTCCTGCCTCAACACATCACCTTACCTAATATACCCTTCACTGCGCATCCTGCCAGCTTCTTGAAGAATACTTGCACAGCAGTGGCCCTATTTCTATAAAAACGAGTAAGTATCCTGCACATTCACAATACCTGTACATGTACCTGAACCTGAACCTGTACCTGTACCTGTACCTGTACCTGAACCTGAACCTGTACCTGTACCTGAACCTGTACCTGTACCTGTACCTGTACCTGTACATGTCCCTGTACCTGTACCTGAACCTGAACCTGTACATGTACCTGAACCTGAACCTGTACCTGTACCTGTCCCTGTACCTGTACCTGAACCTGAACCTGAACCTGTACATGTACCTGAACCTGAACCTGAACCTGAACCTGTACCTGTACCCGTACCCGTACCCGTACATGTACATGTACCTGAACCTGAACCTGTACCTGTACTGCAAAGTTGTTTGTATTTAGCTGAGATAAGCAGTCCAGGTAATGAGTGATGAGTCACTATTGATTGTACTAGTAATTAATAATTCCCATTGCTTGATGCTTCTCTGGACAGACTATAAAAATGGACTTGGACTGAAGAGTGAAACACGCACTGCTTTTAAAAAGACTTCAAAACGATGTGGGAAACACTATGTGGTAAAACATGTTTTTGAACAGTGTGTTCATCAGGTTCTGTTTCTTACTGTAAGAGAGAAGTATAATCATTTTAAAATATGCCTTATAACCATGCACCTGCCAAATCACCACTGTTCTATGTTCAATAACCATGTCTGTGTAATTATTAAACCTCTGGTCAAGAATTCCAGTTACAATCAGCCACATTCACTCTTACTGTAAATATGGTAATTCTATTCCTTTGTATGCAGGCAGACGAAGGTCATACATCCATAATGCAGACAGAAAATGTCATTGGCAGAACGTTCAACAGCAGAACAGCAAGAAAACCAAGAGCAAAAGCTTGTAGTCATTAAAAAAACAAATACACAGCCAGGTACTCCCGCCGCTTCCAACAGGGTCTTTAGCAAAGGCAGTGACTAAACTACGTTTAGACCCATCTGGAATCTTAAATTCCTCCTCGTCAGGTTAAAGGAAGACCTTCTGTAGACGGTTCTATAAAGCACTAAAAGAGGTTCCACTGCTCTTACAAGTCGAGGAGCCCTTTCAGTAGTATATGGAGCTCTTCAGATTAAAGTAGCATTATTATGGTAAAACAAAACATGCAAATGATCATAAAAATGAACTGGTGTGACCCAAAGCTGATGGACAGCATGGTGACCATTCGAATGTACACCTATCACGCAAGGGCTTAAGCTTCAGGTTTATTACTATTGAGCCATTCATCTTAAGATTAATTTATTTTTATTAACTAGAAACTATTAGTAAGCTATAAGGTAGGGCTGGGTGGTATGACCAAAAATGTGTATCATGGTATTTTCTCATGATTTGGGAAATTTTACTGTATATCATGTTTTTATTTATTTATTTATTTATTTATTTAATATTATTATATAACCAGTTTTACTTTTTTAACTAGAACCCCATTAGAAACAGTAGGCTTGTCTTTATAGGTTAACAGTGGCTTTCTTTACTACTAATACACATATTTAACAAAAAAAGATGTTTAAACAGATAATAAACAGACAAAAATCCTGTATATCTATTACTGCATTCTTTAAAATATAGATTTTATAAATTTATGACCTGAACTTTAGGAAAATCCTTTAGATTCCCAACATTAGATATTTGTAATAGTAAGTTAATTAAGTTTCCAACATAGGTATCCAGTTCCACAAGTTATCCAGACATTTACAATAGTGAGTTAAAGCTTAGTGTTTGTAATTTACTGGGTAATTAGTTGCACCTGAGGTGTCTCTCAGAAACGAGCGGGTTTAATTTTAATAAGGTGGTCCTGAAAACAGCCTGAGGGTCCTTTGGGAGTGTTTGTGTGCTAGCCTACTGTCTCTAGCAACACAATGCTAAGCATTTGAGCTGTTTGTGATGTGTTGTCTGAATTACACAGCGTTAAATTTCCTTCTGCGCTTTTCTGTTGCATAGTGGTATCATGGTACGTACCACCGTACTGCTGTACCGTCCCATAAATTCCATCCTGACCTTGTTCAATGCACAATGCTGCCTTTATTGTTGGATTCACGGTGACATTTTCTGAGCATTCACATATAAATGTGAATGCAACTGAAATGATGAAAAGCTTATTAATGGTTTGTTCCACCAGATTTGTGATAAAATGTGAAATATACTCATATGTTTGGTTGTTTAAAATGAGAGTTTCTGATACGTTCATATTAAAATACCGCAGACTAGGGTGCTGCCACTATAATCCAAAAGGATTGCTTGTTTTAATCCTGGGTCATGATGCCTGCCATCAGCACCCGGAGCCTGGGAGAGCACAACTGTGGGAGACATATGTCAGCCCGCAACCTTCCAGTGTCAGGAGCATTACATGTGATAGAGGAGAGCACTTACGAGAGGGTTTGGTGAGAAAAACTGAGTATAAATAAATAAATAAATAAATCTGGCTTGCTGATATGCTTTCAACACATTGGAAGGTAATATTTCGATAAAGTCAGGCTTGGCTGTTGTCAACCACCCATTCCAACATCCCCACCTAACCCTACCCTACACACATATACACACACACACACACACATATACCCACATAGACACCGCCGCTCACTATCTTCCTGCTGACTCTAACAGCAAAGGGTTTAACAGCAGGCTGCATGGGGCTCCGCCAAGATAAACAAAGCCTTTTTCTCACAGCCAGATACCCAGAGCAAGCAGGGCCTTGAACAACTCCCCCCTCCGTCCTCCTCCTCCTCCTCCTCCCACACTCCCTCTGCCTTCTTCTCCATCCTTTCCCCTTTCTTTCTCGCTGCATCTCTCCCTCTCTCTTTCTTTACTCCCTCCACTCTCTCTCCATCACGTTTCACCCCCTCTGCCGGCTTGATTGTACTGATGACCTCAATCAAAAGACAATTACCCAGGCGAGGGCAGGAGGCAATTATCTCCCATCAATGTGGGATTGAGCACACCTGAATGGAGACGGCATCTTTTTTTTTTACACAGAAGAAAGGAAAGATACACGAGTAAACCTCGGGAGGGGGCGGAGCTTACAAATTCTATGTTCACAGCAGGTGACCCAAACGGACCACAGCTAAAGATGCTAGGAATGTACCAATATTGTGCTTATGATGCTCATTTCTTGTGTATATGCAGTATCCTGTACATTATATATTTGTGGACACCTTTTCTGAATGAGTGCATTCAGCTACTTTAAGTTGCACCCATTGCTGACACACATGTGCAAATGCACACACAGCTTGTCTAGTCGCTGTAGAGAAATACTGCCAATACAATAGGACTCTCTGGAGCAGATCAACACCATGAACCTATTAGCTCTATGCTGCCTAATGCCAGGCGTGGGATAGTACAGGGGTATAAAGCCCCCCAGCATTGAAGAGCTGTGGAGCGGTGGAAGAACTGTGTTCTCTGGAATGATGGATGGTAGCGCTCCATCCAATAATTTGGGGATATTACTTTGGGATACACCATCCAATACTTTTCACTAACGCTCTTGTCGCTGAATGCAGTCAAATGCTCACAGCAATGCTTCTCCAAAATCTAGTAGAAAGCCTTCTTCTCTGGACAGTAGAGACAGTTACTCCAACAAAAGCAGGATGCACTTTTTTAATATCCTTGATGTCGAAAAAAAAGTGTCCAAATACTTTTGTCAACACATACAGTGTTTGATGAGCCTGTTTTATGCGTCTTGTATTGCTCCAGTACGACTTCCCACTACTAATGTTAGTAATTCACATTTGAAACATAAACCTGTCCAGCAACAGCAGACGAAAATAAACCATTCGGCCAGATTTTTACTGAATCTCACGACAGATGAATTATGCCAAGTGTGCAGCATCTCTGCTCAGTGAAGAAAAAATAAATATCATAAAAAAATCAGTACTAATTAACTTGGAAACCACAGCAAAGTTCTACAGAGTTGCCATTATTATGCAAAAGAGTGGTGCATGCAGCGAGAAGCGGGTTCTGTGTTTTCTGCCATAAACCAAAAAAAGTCATTATAATTTAATTTCAAGTTGTGTGAAGATGCACAAGAAGAGAACAGATGCCTACACACAATCAGAGGTAAAACAAATAGACGGATCTAAATGTTCTGTTATCTAGTCATCTGTTAGAGTCAACATTGAAAGCACATCTGAAAAAAGGGAACTTTTTCAAAGTCGCTGTACGAAATGAACGCCGTCTTCTGTCAACATTTGTGATGTGGGCACTCTGAAAGTCGAGGAAATTCTCCTCTGAGCAAAGAAAAAAACAACAAAAAAAAGTGATAATTACAAACGCTTATCTTCAAATAACCACTAATTACAATATGTTTCGTAATGCTTTTAGCAAGTGTTCCCTAAAATCAAGAGGACATGGGATAAATAAATGTTGTCAAGTGTTGACAAGTCTTTCAGAATTGATGGTGCATTAAAAAGGCAAGAGATGAATAAAAAAAAAGGCTTTCCGATGTGTCGGGCTGCACAGGCTTTAAAAAAGCCTTTTTGTAGAGAGAGCTAAAGTGAACCTTCATCCAGCTCGCAGCCAGATGACATGGCACACCAGACAATTAAACCTGCTAATCAAAAGATCACACTGTGCCTGCATCAAAGCTCTTCTCACAGACCCTTCAGACCATTTCCAAGCTTTTAAAAATGTATAGGGAAGCTGCGAATAAAGCGAGAAAGTAATAAAAAATAAATATATAAATAAATAAAGGCCCTTTAATGTGGCATGCCAGTCTATAGCACTGTAAAGTATTTGGCTGAACTCTGATAAGCACTCTCAGATTCCATCACTCCCTGGCTGGGTTCCATGGAGAAGGGAGATTAAAGCATTTTTCCAATCGATACTGTCCCCACTGCAAGGAGTGATGGAACGGCACGGTAATTTTCTGAATAAGAGGTTAATGGGCATGTGAATGGAGGGGGGTTACTGGATGGGAGGAGGCCAGAAATCACGATGTTGGGGGAACACAGCATTCTGCAGGTGGCGGAGCCCAGCGCAGCACATGGGGCTTCTCAGACGATGTGCTATCATGGCCATTCTGTGGCTAAAATCGAAACCCTGCTGCTTGAACCAATCTTCAGATTACTCGCTGGAAAACAGTGCAAAGCAAGCAGCGCACGGGCGAGCGCAGGGAGCGCAGGTTTTGTCGTTGCCAGTGGGGAATAGTTTTTCCAAATATTAAAACTGCACCAATTTTTTTTTTCATTAAAAATGTATTATCTACTGTCATTCTGCCATTCTCTCATTTAGTAATCACTAAAAGCTCAATATTGCCATGGCATCCATGTCCATAATGAGTGCATGTAAACCCATGACCAGAACTGTACGAGAAAACCTTCAGAACTCAAATTAGAAATTAGAAACTGATATTTTTAATAGTATTTCAACTTTTTAATCTACGTCTTTTGGGAGGAGGTATGTATCTTTTGAATCCACCTTCTTCACTGATTAAGACGCACCTCCCCGGCTTAACGGCAGCAAAAATGTAATCGTCCAACACTGGTTACCCCCTTATCACCTATCCATACATCACTGGCTCCACCCCCTACTGGACGTACTGTATCTGGAACTATCGCTCACGAGGATTAACAATGCAGCCTTTAGAACTCTTCATATGTAGAACCATGGAATATCAACATGTTTATGTTTATGTTTATATATATATATATATATATATATATATATATATATATATATATATATATATATATAATTAATTTATATAATATATAGACACACACACATATATATATATATATATATATATATATATAAATATTTAATATATATATGTATATATATATAATCTCAAAAAAACTATTTGTAAGTATATATAATTATTAGTTTAATTAGTATTAATTTGTATAAATATATATTTATCATACCCAATATACATAAGAGTATTAATACACATCGTTGTTTTGCTGTTGGACGAAAAACTTGTATCTCCATTTTTGCAATTTTTTAAAACTTTTTATCATGTACATCTCTCAGTTGTTCTTTTCATCGAATCAGAATTTCTTGATGAACGGACCAATGCACCGACTGAAGACCCATCTCTTCCAAGAGTACTTGAAAGGCAGAGTGTAGTGTATGTTGAGTAGTGTGGATCTAGGTTTCCATGCTGACTGTTGTATTTGGCAGCATCTAGCTCAAGGGATCTTTTGGATCCTAGCCAATACAAACTAGCTAAGGATATTTTCTGAGGGAACAGCGAAGCACTTTTGGAGAAGAGCTTCTGCCAAACGCCTCCAATGTAAATGGAATAGAAATGTTCCTAAATGACCTGGACTCAAATATTTTACATTTACTTCCATTGAAATGTAAGAAGAATTTTCGGAAAGCAATGATGTATTTTCTTTTTAAAAGGAGACACTTTTTTAATAAAGTATTTTGCATCTAAAACACTATAATTCACTTGATGTTCTGAAGTCATTTTTATTAACTGGCCATTTTTCCAACTGTAAAGCGTAACTATCCTGAGCGTGGTCTAGTCTAAGCGCACTATGACACTACACAGACTGCGTAATTATCCTGTTGGCCAGACATTTTGATTTGGCTCAAAGTGACATGCTATCAGATCTGTAAATGGATCTCCTGGCCCATCCTCAACCCTCCTGATTAATTCCCCTGAGGGCTATTTGGCAGCAAAACAGGCGCCATTGAAATAGAAAAAAAAAAAGTACAGACTTTTCACAACACATTTCTGTCTGCATGGGAATTACTGAGGTCCTAAAGCCCCCAGGAGTCCACACTACGCTGTGTCCTACAACACACCACATCAGCAGGCTTATATACTAGACACGGACCACTGATGCTTATCCCATACAGATCATCTCATGATGCAAGATTATTTTCGAGTTACTAATAAACAGCTCTTTTTAAGAGTTGACTCAGTTTTGATGCTTTTTATTGCATCATTTAAGAGGGTAAATGCACAAACACAGCTCCAGGGCTTGGCACCTCCTTCGCCTAGCGAGGTAAAACAACAGCGGAGGGCTGGAACCCTATTGACATTCCAGATGTCAAGAGTTCTGCTGCAGAATCTGAAAACTTGTTGACTAGTCAGGCAACAGGATTCATAGACTAGTCAGGCAACAGGATTCATAGGTATTTACTATAGAGCTGGAATAATAAAAAATAAAAATCATCAAAACAGGATTTTGCTGCTGGTGGGTGAACAATTAAACATGCAAATATAATCAGGAAATAAACAATTATCTACACTTACTTATTGCAATTATGCAATTATTTAATCAGCCAATCATGTGGCAGCAGAGAAATGCATATGATCATGCAGATCCAAGCCAGCAGCTACAGTTAATGTTTACATTAACTATCAGAATGAGGTAGAAAGAGCCTAATTTCCACACATCAGTACAATATCAGGGGGTCGCATTGTTTTTTTTTTTGTTTGTTTTTTTTATAGGAAACCAGACATTGTGCACAATTCTTTAATAAAGAAGCAAGTAGGTCTTAGGTTTTCTACTTTTGCTAAAGGGCAACAGCAGCAGATTGACTGACGATTGACAAATTTCTCTGACAGATAAAAGACAGCTGGGTCACTCCCTCGCTGACTGACCATCACTTTCTGAATATCCATTTCCACCAGGCTTGTCACAATAATTACGTTATCGACTTAGCGCACAATACATGGATATGACCTCAATAATTTTTGCTGACCCCAATATTGCGCTTTACTTACGCATGATTGTTTCCTTTCCCCAATATCTGAGCCAGTCACAAAATAACCAATGCATTGTTAACAGCACGTCCATAAACACACAGGTGGCTCAGGTGGAGACATGTTACTCGGGCTAGTAGGTGTTTTTAAAGAAACCCAGCATTTATAGATATGCTACAAACTGTTACTAATTAAAGGTAACAGTGTCATTTCATTATTATGCAGTTATATTATCAATAGTACATCAGTGACAATAAATAAAATAAAACTCTCAAATAAAGTCTAATGTTGTTTTTTTGTTTTTTTTTATTTATTTCTGGGAAAATATATCGTCCCATAAGCACAGTTATCGCTACAGGCCTAGTTTCCATTTCTGTCAGCCAAGAACACAAAGCTGAGGATGCAGTTGGCACAGACTGGCCAAACCTGGACAGTCGAAGACTGGAGAAACGTAGCTTGGTCTGACGAATCTCAATTTCTGCTGAGGTACACAGAAGATGGTAGGGTCTGAATTTGGCACCAACAGCATAAATTCATGGACCCATGGTGGAGATGGTGTAAAGGCTGGGGAATGGTGTGGCCCAAATGCTTGAAGGCCACTGTCTATTTGAGCACTGTTTCTGACCATGTGCATCCCTTAATGACCACAGTTTACCACTTTCTGACGGCCGATGATGCACCATATCACAAGTAAAGTCGTCTAAGACTGGTTTCATGAACATGAGTTCAGTGTTCTTCACTGGTCTTCCCAGGTAGAACAGGAGATTCAGAGCATGAAAGTGCTCCAGAGATTTGCAGGAATTTCTTGACGAATCAAGAATTGAGGCTGTTCTGAGAGCAAAAGGAGGCTACACTATATTAGTATACTATATTAATAGTGATCAGTGATGTACATGAGAGTATATACTGTAATCTGTACCATAAAGGTGCTTAGACCATTAATCCTTAAAAACACAAAAAAAGCACAAGCTTAGATTTGTAATCTGACTGAATAGCTGGAGATGGCAAAACCAGAGCGTCTCAGTATCTAAAATAAAAGGGCTGGTGAAACTGTAGCTTGACTATAATGCAGTGACTGTATTTCAAAGGGTGGGGAATATGACAACACTCATATTATTTAAAATGAGTGCAGAATTCAGCCTTAAGGATAAATGAATACGTTTACTGATTTCATGGCTGTTACTAATAATTATTAATAAATTAATAAGTGATCTCAGCTCTGATTTACCACAGCAATAATAACTGGGAGTGGGATTATAGGATTGTGTGAAATCGTCCAGTCGTGGCCCCTAGCCATTGTCGACTGACAACAGTATTTTTTTTGGGGGGTGGACTTATTGGGCATGCAAGTAGGCAAATGAGAGCCACTTCCCAATAATAGTCAATGTACCAAGGGGAAATCTTGGATATGCACAACCAGCACACATTCTGAGAAGGTTTTTGGCCACTGGGCAATGTGATTATTATAATATTATTATAGTCTATGGGGTATGGCTTCACAAGCTTACACCCATCAGCCATAACATTAGCACCCCTGACAGATAAAGTGAAAACCATCGATTATTCTTATATACAGTGGCTCCTGTCAAAGGATGGATATATTAGGCAGCAAGTGAACGGTCCGTTCTTAAAGGTAATGAAGGTGCTGAAAGCAACTAAATGGGTTAGAACATCTTTTGTGGGTTTGTGGGTTCTGTAGCTAGTGGTCAGTAGCTACCAAAAGTGTTCCAGGAAAGAATAACTAGTGGACCAGCAACGGAGGTCATGGAGGTCCCACCCACCTCACAACTTGCAGGACTTAAAGGATCTGCTGCTAGCAGTAATCTTGGTGCCAGATACCATAGAACGCTGTCAGAGGTCCTGTGGAGTCCATGCCTCAGATCTTGTGGTGGCACAAGCAGCATGCTGACCCCATGCACTGCCGCCATGCCCGTACACGTACTCCTCTGGCAGCTAAAAGGGCACATCGGCATCGGCAAACTCTCTGCTTTTGACAGGGTTAATTACAGAGACTTTCAGAAAGAAGGTTAGGTTAATCTGTTTCCACCCAGGGAAATGCCTCTCATTTAGCAATAAACAGCACCTAGCAAGCAGTCAAGGTGTCCAGCCATTTGGTTGTGAGCGGCTGGGTGGTAGTTGGGGTGAGGATTCCACTGACCAGAGTCTAAGGCAGCGGCCAGGGGGCCACTAGTGCTATCGGGAGTCGTGCGGGAGTAAGAGAGTGCACATTAAAAATGATTAATGTCTCTCTCCAGATGCCACGCAGCCTCCTGCCTTCAGAGTCAGGAAGAGGAATGGGCTGCAGGAAGCAGAACCCTGCTAATCTCAGAACACATGGAGGGTAGAGAAGATACCGTTAGGAGAAACTGCACCATTACTGGTGATGTGCAGGCAGGTTTGGATTTTTGTGATAGGACATAACACAAACAATGCCCAGAGGGAGTCTAGAGCTTTATGTCTGCACTTGGGGGGCATGGCAGGTACAGTCTCGAGTCGTTATTTAGGGCTAGGTGTGACGACGGCTTTATCATTAACGTGATGAATTGCAGCCCACTTTTTAGAGAACATCATGGCTTTTGTCAGTTCTTCTAGAACAATGAAGTAACACTGAAACACACCAATTACAGAGGAATGACGAATACTTTAAGAATAGCTGTAGTTGTATATGTAAATTACACAATCATATCAGAACATTATGACCACCTCTGGTTTGGAATGAACTCAGCCCATTTCTATCAGCTTCACTTTTAGACTAGTGAGGATCTATAACTCCAGACTGTCTCCATCTGTTTCTCTGCAGAATCTGTTATCAGCCTCCTTTCACCTTGTTTGTTCTCCAATGGCCAGGACCCCACAGGACTGACCACCACAGAGCAGACTGTAGTATTTGGGTGGTGGGTCATTCTCAGCACTGAAGTGACACTGACTGACATGGTGGTGGTGGAGAGTGTGGTGTTAGTAGTGTGTGTTGCACTGCAAATATGAGTGAATCGGACACAGCAGTGCTGCTGGACTGAGAATAGTCCACCAACCAGAAGTATCTAGCCAACGGCGTCCTGTGGGCAGCGTCCTGTGGGCAGTGCACTGATGAAGGACTAGAGGATGACCAAATTAAACTGTGCAGCAACAGATATATAGAGCTTCTGTCTCTGGCTTTACATCTACAAACTGGACACACTAGGTAGGAGGAGTGTCCAATAGAGTGGACAGTGAGTGGACAGACAGACACAGTGTTTAAACACTCCAGCAGCACTGCTGTGTCTGATCCACTCGTACCACCAGCACTCTCCACCACCAGGTAAGTCAGTGCCATTGTAGTGCTGAGAATGACCCACCACCCTTAACATGCTACGGTCTGCTCTGTGGTGGTCAGTCCTGTGGGGTCCTGACCATTGAAGAACAAGCAGGGTGAAAGGAGGCTGATAACAGAGTCTACAGAGAAACAGATGGAGACAGTCTGGAGTTATAGACAGAACTACACAGTACTCATATATGGTGAGTGGAGCTGATAAGATGTTCATTCCAAACCATTGTTTATATTAAATATTATTACTCAATATTGAATATTATAACATTATAATGTCTCGTCTCTTTAGAAACTGCATAGTAATCGGTGGTATATTGAATGTTAGCCCCTGCTACCTTCATCTTACTTCAGTCTTTACCAGTCAATCTGAATTTCTCCCTCCTGTATTGCTGCTGTATTTAACGGTGTCAAAGTGATACATTATTAATGCCACTAATGATTTAAAAGCCGCTAACCAATTTCCTAATTTGACCCTTCAAACCATCTGTAGTTCCAGGCAGAAACCATTGTTCGCATACCATATGTCTCCCTGATAGAATCCATGAGTCTGTTTCAGCTGAAAATCACACAATTCTCACTACGCCTGACTGCACACTGTAACCCCACATTTTAACCCAAATAAATGAAGACTGCTGTACAGTTGTATTGCATACAGCCCTTATATCACTACTAATAGATATTTTGCTATTTCGATTTAAGTGAACATTTTTTAATGATTTTCTACAATCGAACGGGATCTTTAAGTTCATAATTGTATCATATGTATCATAATTGAGCTTGGACTGTTGCCATTGGCAACAGGATAGTGATTGGCGCATGAGAACTGGAAAACAGCAAACTGAAGGTTCTCTTTCACATTGATGTTTTTCAACGAGCACATGTAACAGAGTTTCACTAATTTATAGTGCCGAGGAGGGTTTACTTAATGTTCATGCCGTGCAACCTTGTTGAGTACAACTCTCATCTTTACCATTGGCTCCTGGTATCATCTATTAGCATATTTGGCATGCACCCTTTCACTTACCATCAGTGTGTTCTCACCCCCCCCCCCACCCCCAGGCTACCTTCTCTTGGGTGTACATTTGTATTCTGTATTTTGGTTATTTGCCTAGTCTCAGTGCTGTAGGCTATGAGAGCAAGTTACCGTTTTCCGGCTGCCGAGCAGAGCTCTATGCTGGCTGGGTACTTCATTATTCACTCGTGCATTTCCACAGGACTGGAGCATCGGCTTTTGGTGAGATGGTTGAGGTTATTTATTTAAATTGAACCCCTAGGTTTAGTTAACTGAAGGTTCAATACTTTAACACCATCAAGTCTTTATTCTAATTAGGGTACAAATGAAATATAAATGTATTGAACCATATTAGGCACAAATTAAGACCTTATGTAAATGTATGTTTCTATTTCAATGAATGTGTTTTAGTCCCATAAGTTAATAAAAAAGGGAGCAGAACTTCATGAAAAGAATACCTGTCCAACTGTTAAGCACAGGGGTGGAGCGATCATGCTTTGGGCTTGTGGCTTGCGTTGCAGCCAGTGGCACAGGCAACATTTCAGTGGTAGAAGGGGTAAAGCACTCCAGCCAATTCTGGAAAAAAACATTCAAACATCTGTATAAATGATCCTAAACACACCTTATCATCCACAGTGGACTACCTCAAGAGATACAAGCTCTCCCAGTCCACCAACCTCCACTAAATCTGTGGAGAGACCTCTAAAGAGCAGAGCAGCCAGACGACCCAAGAATTTTCCAGAACTAACAGCCTGTTGGAAGGATAAATGACTGAAAATCCAAACCCCAAACAAGACCTGAAAGACTGTTAGCTTCTACAAAACATGTTTACAGGCTCTGATACCAAACATTAGCTTCAGATCATGTTTCTTATTGGTAACTGTAATAAATAAATCAAAATAAAAAAGTAATTTTGCTTAAATATTAGAGAAATGTGTCATTTTTAACTTCATATCTTTGATCAGGGCATATTTTACGCCTTTAGCTATTCACAGTGAAAGAAAATCAGACCAGGCATGCCTGAAAGTTGGCATGACACTGATGAAAGTGATGAAAATGATGAAAGAAATGCCTTCAAGTAATCAAATTAAATTCAATTCAAGTTTATGGGTATAGAGCTTTCTACAACTGACACTGTCAGAAAGCAGCTTTACAGAATCAGTAATCAGACAAGCAATCAACAAATCTGTAAAAGCTAAAGCCAAAGACAGCAGTGGCAAGGAAACCCTGGGAGGAACCCCCAAGACTCCCAAGGCGGGGCCCATTCTCCTCTGGTCAAAATTACTTATAAATTACTGATAGCAATCGAACCACCATTTACGGCATTTAGCAGACGCTCTTCTCCAAAGAGCTTCACTGTTTACTCGAGAAAAAACTCAGCTAGTTAAAATAGACTAAAATTCAAAGCTCCTCTAATCTTAGACTCTACTAAACACAAGTCAGTATGGAGACTATAATACTCTTCTCTTCGCCTGAGTACTCTCAGAAGAGGAGGGTCTTCAGTCTTGGTTTGAGGTCAGCGAGCGTTGGACTCTGCTGTTCGGACACCCAGGAGAAGATCGCTCCACCACTTCGGTGCAGGACAGTAAAAAGTCTGGACGCTCGTCTTCCGTGGATCTTAAAGGATGGCGGGTCGAGCCGAGCCGTACTTGAAGCTGGAAGGGCTCTTGGTGCAGATCGGCTTTTGACCATCGCCATCAAGTACGGAGGCACCTTAATCAACTAATGAGCACCAAGGTTCTATGTTAACCCAAAGACAAGAGTATTAGCAGGATCTAGTTAAACGTATATTCAGAGTCCATGTAAACTTCAATGTAGAGGGTGGGCAACTAGTCCGAGGCAGACAGCAGTAGCAATAGGCCGAGCAGCTTGTCTGAGACAGGTAGCAGGGGAGCCTGGCAGTCAGTCTTGTATTGGTGTCAATGGTTACACATCCATCACAAGATCATATATCTGCCACGCCGCTCACCTTTACTGTGCCTAAATACTCAGGCATCTAACACCCAGTAAAAACTGCAGCTGCTGTCTTTACGTAAGCAACAAAGCTCGGTGAGATTCCTGAGAAGACAGAGAGCTACTCCTTGGCTGTCTACCAGCGGCTAAAAATAGCTGCGATTAACCACTGGAACGGCACAGATGACTGAAAAATGTCATTCTCCTTCGATGACAACATAATGACTACAACTTATCATCAGAGGGGAAGCGGGAGATTACAGTGCGACACTTGGGTAAAGTAAGTGACACGTGCCGCGGCGTGCGGCGCAGACATATTCATTAGTGTTAACATCATTCTAGCGCGTGACGTTTGACAGCCAGTTCTGAGCAATTTATCAGAATTATTAATTTCATTATCCTTGCAGTAATTACTTTCTGTAATCATAATAATTACCGTGCTTAGCAATGCCATCAATAATGCGTGGCTCATTGGCAATGGTATAGCAAGTTTTTTGTTGTTTTTTTTTTTTTTTTTTGGGGGGGGGGTGGTGCTTGACCTTTAAATAAGGACTTTGGGATCTATACACATTTTTTTATTGATTTATTGATTTGTTTAATTATTTATTTCCGGCCTTACTCCCCTTGCACCACCCAAGTGATTAAGATGCACCAAATATTGGGGCTCTGAAAATAGAAACCTGAGATAAATATGAAGAGGATGGTCAAGGATAGCGCTGCATTTTCTCCTCCCCAGAGAGAGATAGTGTGTGCAAGAGCTCGGCAGAAAAATGAGGAGTAAAAAAGGAGAAAGGAAGAAGCACGGCCAGGGCCTCTGATGGGTTGCTGTGCTTTTAGACTCCCCTCCCTACATGCACTGGAAATGGATGAATGGGGCATCCGCCTGCAAAACAACTAACCTTTATTGTGTTGGTGCACGTGCTGCCACCGTGCATAGGCTATTATTTACTGTTTGAGAATCAGCAGGCTTGCCTATACAGTGCATAACTGCCCGTTTTGTTTATCTTCCAGCATGCACATATGGCTATCATGCGTTTAGAGTCCAGTAAAATGACGTTGATGTTTATTTCCTTAATTAACACTTAAATAGGCCGTATGTTATGTGGGGCAGAAGCAAAACAACCACCATAGGGTCATATAAAAGTAATAAAACTATTAAAATCAAATATCCAACTGTACAGGCATGTACTGATCGCATTCTAATGCATTTTAACATGCTGTGAATTATACACATGCGGTTTCTAAAGAATTTGCAATTCCAGTTTTAGGAAGAAAACAGCACGAATATGGAGTTACCCTTGGAGTTCTGAGTCAGATTAAGGTGTAAGTGAGGTCGATTGTCTGTAAAGTTGCTGGTTAGGATGCCCGATTGAGGCTTTTACCCCCCTGATCCGATCCAAGTCTCTTAATGCTGACTATCGACCGTGTTTCAATAAAAAATCCACAACAGTAAACAGCAGTAATATCACTATTTTAGCACCAGCTTCTAAAATCAGACTAAATTCTATTCTGATTGACTTTGTTTGGAGCAACTTTTTAAACGACTGTTTTAAACCTACCAGACCATTCAGCTCCCAGCTCCTCTACAGCTCTGCAGTCTGATCACTTAGTGTATGAGCATTAGATTAGCATTAGCATTAGACTCCTCCTTGGTTCTGAATGCCCCATTCAGAGCCGGTTTACAACCAGAGAAAGGATCGTGGCTCTCTCGCTGGTAGAACGGAGCATCTCCACCAGAGCCTGGTTTCTAAACAGGTGGACTTCCAGAGTAAAGATGGGATGGGAGGAACGTTAGATCTTCCTAAATGGAGATAACTGAATTAAGGATCTTTGTTGTTGCTCAACATTTTGTGTAATAGTGAAGAGTTTAGATCCTCCTTTTCTGAAAGATGAACGAACTCACTCTTCACCTGCTGTAGCTAAGCTAAAGTTTTCCGCTTCCCCGAACTTTCCGTTCTACCTTAAATGAAATAGCTGTTAGAATGTACACACTGTAACTGCGGCACTATTTAAGGTGGAATGGAGAGTTAGCTTTAGAACCAGCTTTAGTTTTTGCTTTAGCTGCTCACTGGTAATGTTGCTGATCTTATCAGTTCAAATACAGCTCTGATTAGTTTTACTCACTGAAATCATGTCACAGATGAACTCTGTCTGGGATTCGTCTGCTAATGGTGCCTAGAAGGTTAGGCACAGCAAACCTAAGGATCAGTAGCTGATCAGAACCTTAAAAGCCGATACCTGATTTCTACATTTCTAAATTTCTACATAGGCACCCGATCTTGAGGACATCCCTAATTACTACCCTGTATTTAGGTCCACCGGCCATTTGATCCGACATACGTATCAAATACGTGAACTATGAAGCGTGGGTTACTGTTGCTGGCTGAAGCCTGCCAGTTGCTGCACAGCTTTTCAGCCATCCTCTACCCCGTTCATCAGTGGAAAGGGGACTACCACAGGGTAAATTCTACATTGTAAATAATCCTTCAACCAGAAATACCAAGCCAACTGTGCTTCTGTGGTCGGAAACCAATCGCTAATGAAGGGCTAGATGACGACCAACTACTGACTGCAGATATGTACTTTTCATTTTTCAAAATGTGCCTAGAAAGAGTAATCTGTAGTCTCTGACCGTATACTTACAGGGTGTACCAACAAGATTGGCGTGTCCAGTAAAGTAGCCAGTAAGCGTATACTTATTGTTCAAAATCACCAACAATGCTGCTGTGCCTGATACACTCATACACCAGCACCACACCCACTAACATGCATTACATTACATTTACATTTACGCCATTTAGCAGACGCTCTTATCCAGAGCGACTTACAAAGTGCTTTGCTATTTACCCAAGAAAAACCTTAGCTAGTTAGAATAGACTAATAATTCAAAAGATACCTGTAAGCTTAGACATTACTAAACACAATACAGTAAGGTGACCATGGTACTCTAATCGTCCAAGTACTCTCGGAACAGGAGGGTCTTCAGTCTGCGTTTGAAGACAGCGAGCGACTCGGCCGTTCGCACACCCAGGGGAAGCTCGTTCCACCACTTTTGTGCCAAGACAGAAAAAAGCCTGGACGCTTGTCTTCCGCGGATTTTGAGGGATGGCGGTTCGAGCCGAGCCATACTTGAAGCTCGAAGGGCTCTAGGTGCGGATCGGCTTTTGACCTTTGCCATCAAGTACGGAGGGGCTGGTCCGTTCTTGGCTTTGTAGGCCAGCGTCAGGGTTTTAAATCTGATGCGGGCAGCAGCTACAGGAAGCCAGTGAGGAGAACGCAGCAGTGGAGTGACATGGCTGAACGTAGGGACATTGAAGACGACCCATGCCGCTGCATTCTGGATGAGTTGCAGGGGCCTGATGGTGCGCAGAGGGAGACCAGCCAGAAGAGAGCTGCAGTAGTCAAGTCTGGAAGTGACGAGAGACCGAACAAGCACCTGGGCAACCTCTCTAGAGAGGAAGGGTCAAATTCTCCGGATGTTGTACAGGAGGAATCTGCAGGACCGACATGCCACTACCACATCAATAATATCAGCTCAGTGGTGGTCCAATGGTAGTCTGTTTCCATTGATGGAAGGGGTAGATGGTATGCAACAACAGATGGGCTGCAGTCAGTCACTGTAAACCTACGCTATGTCCAAATGTTTGTGGACACCCCTTCTAATAAATACATACTGTAAATTGCACCCATTGCTGAACACGGATGTGCAAATGCACGAAAATACAAGTATACAACAATACACATATATACACATACACACACACATAAACATCAAGTAATTTGAAGTCAAATAATTCAAGTATTTGTAATTGTTGAGTCTCTAGGTTAAATACATGTTTGTTGTGTACTCAGCTGACCACTTTCCAGGACTTTTCAAAGGCGTTTTTTGAAGTACTCTTCAAAAACCCAAGAAACGATCAGCTCACCCTGGACTAGGGGCGCAACAACTCAACTTAAGCCCTATTCAGATGGGATGAATTTTCCATGGGGAGGAGGGGTTATGTAATTATTACCAGAGTTCCTCAGTGATTTTAGTCCCGTCTGAATGAGCCACATCAGTCATGTTTACAATCTGTGTGCTCCTGCATCAGTAAAGATTCTGGCGCTTTACTAGAATTCTGATTCTGATACTCTAGCATGGGCATGAAGTGAGAAGACTTGACTCACTCGCTCAGTCTTTGTGCGAAATGACCACAATATCTCTGGGAAGTCCTGCAGAGAACGAGTCCAAGAATTGCAATAACCTCACTATTTTCAAACAGAAAAGATGATTAATCCTTGTTCAGTAAAACTGCTGCTAACATTATGGAGGCTGTTGAGATTGCTTCCCACGCAACCAATGAGTCATGAAGAACACCATAAACTTTAGCTATACTCCACGTGGGGTCAACTAAAGTTCGACAAGGAGAGCTTCGTTAAAAGCATGTTGATAAAGGTGTTAAAAACGCTCTGCTGGTTCAGCCGGGCCTTTCCCACAGCAGTGAAGTACCAGCAATCGTCAGCGGTTTGCACCATGTTGCCACTATCATTACCAAAGAATGAGGTAAAATACAACTCTGACTCAAGTGTACCACTTTGCAGTACCTCAAATCTCTCCCGTCTGAGCTCTCGCATTATATTTCAGACCAGAAATATCTCAGAGAAAGAACAACAGCACCTACAAAAATTGATTTACAGTTCTGTTCAACGCTGGCTGTACTAAGAAGTTCCACTGCATTCCTACAGGGATGATTTTGGTAAATACTTTCGGAGTCACTATTTTACTTGAGTACAGTTCCACACTATTCTACTCAACTCTTCTGCACAGTGATTTAAATAATCCATCGCTGACATATGTTACAATAAGCCTCAATCAGCATCAATCATAACAGCATGAAACTTTCAGCATGAAATTCCAGAGCTCTGCATCTCACAAAGGCCCGTTAGGTGAAGGTCTTTGACACATCAGTAACAACCTTGCTAGAACTGAAGAACTGCTTTTGCTGTCCAGGGAAGAAGGCTTTCTACTAGAGTTTGGAGGAGCATTGCTGTCAAGAGCATTGGTGAGGTCAGAATGTTGGATGATGATGATCACCACCCCACCTCATCACCCCCAACTCACCAACTCATCCCATCTAAAAGTACTGGATGGAGCTCCTCCACCATCATTCCAGAGAACACAGTTCTTCCACTGCTCCACAGCTCAATGTTGGGGGCTTTATACCCCCAATGCAATGAGTGCTTAAAGTAGCTGAATACATTCATTAGAAGAGGTGCCCATTTCGAACATTTGGACATGTAGTGTAAATGACCAGTGGGAAGACAAGACGTAGGCTCTGGCATTACTGTATATTCCAATGGTTAAAGTCACTAAAATAATATTAATAAATACTCTAAAATTTCTTTTTTCAAAATGGGCATAAATGAACTTCTCAGGTTTCAACATATCTTAAGGACTTGCTCTACAAATTAATGCCAGTAAAACTGCCTTCACTGCCATTACTCTAATGGTCATATCATGCATTTATGTATTTATTTTAGACAAAATGTTTTAATAAAACACATTTAACAATACGCATCATAAAATCCCTCAAGGAAAAGGGTGGATGCATACCACCTAAAACCCCCACCCCATGGCACTGACTCCTAATGGCCAGTACATCACAAAATCCACATTTAAATTGTCAATAAAATAAAATGAATACAGTACAGAGGTTCCAACTTCTTGGCAGCATTTTCCCAAGCCTCCTTTATCACCATGAATCTGTGCAATTGAGAGTTCCAGGTTAATAACGTCCACACAGAAAAATCCATTGTATCCAACTCAGGGAGGTAGCCAACACAAAGCTAGTATACTTTTATTATTATCTATTTACTACTAGCCATTAAGATTCTCAAAACAATTTAATATACATTCAAAATCATCCCTGACATTGAAAATAGTGTCTTCTGGACTAACACCAGAGTTGAGGAAACTTTGGTCCAGAACTTGTATAATTTGGGACATTCCCAACATATGTTGGCAAAAATGTCCCATATTTATTGTCAGAGCAAAATGTAGGGTGCATGTAACAGGGTGCACCGAAGAAGAGGTAGGGTGCATGAGGGGTTGGAGATTGATGGTTTGGATTTTAAGAAGACAAAGTAATAGAGTAAAACAGGGTTCAAAAATAATTACCAACAATTTAACAACTTTTCAAATAAAAAAAAAACTTTCAAAAATGTCAATGAAACCCTGAATCGTATTACTGTTGGTTCACCAGATGTAGCTAGCTTATATGTTTACAAGTGTGACACAAATTACATCTGGCTGGATGAAATATGGCTGTCTTCGCTGGAATGGCAGCTGTTAAAGCTGAGACACAGCATATTTTAAATGATCTGATGTGAAAGTAGAAGATTTCCATTAATATGTAGAGCAAGTCTTCACGCAAACACTGCAGCCAGAGCACTTTCCACTTTTCACGTTCAATAGATATAAAAATACAGGAATAATTAGGGAGCAGTTCCCTCAAGGGTGGACACGTTTTTTAATTATGCTCGAATCTGATGCGATCTTGTAATAACCACACGTCATCTGCTGGCAGGAGGGAATGCGCTGGGTAAGCTTTCCGTCAACATCACCAAATTTGTTGAGTTTAAGCCCACAGTTCAGCTCTTGCGGGACGTGGTGGCACTCGTGAGTTAGAATTACATGGATTATGAGATAAGGCAAACTGCTGCACCACATTAGCGATGCCAAAGGCAATCTGCACATAGAGATTACAAGCCAGTCATCATTGCCATGGCACCGAGGGGCCAGACGGTGTGTGTACATTCAGCGAGAGAGCTCTTCCTCCGCTCTGACTAGAAATCTGCTCTCCGTGTCACAAAGTACACAGTTGCAGCGCTCTGCCAACAACGCACTTAGATTTACACGAACGCTTTTCCATTTAAATCGGACTAAACCACCGTAAGAGGATAAGGCCTCAATCACTTCAGCTTTAACTAATGAAGCGAAAGCTACTCTTTTCTCCAAAAATGCGTCAAATCTGAAACCTACAGACGAGCTAAAGGAGCCTCTGAAATGGGATGAAGCCGTATTTAAGATAATACATGGTAATCTCCACCCAGCAGGTAGCAGTATCCGTGATCAGTGATGCGAACGTCAGGTCAAAGCCCCCCGACCGACCATCCTACTCTGTTTTCTCAGGGCATTAAGAGGAGTAGGCGCGATGGGTGACAGATTCAAGCCCTTCAGCCCTTGCGGCGAAAGCACCCGATTTACCAACAAACCCCGGATGAGCCCACACCCCCCAAGAATTACACTGTTGACTCCCATCCAGGAACTCATTTGGTTTTAACCCCTGTGAGCCACTGACCTACTTCCTGCAGTCCTGGGTGGCAACGGGAATGGCCTGCGGCACCGGCCAATCTTTCCTTTGAGATGCACTGGGTGCGCAATGATCACAACATGAGCGACAGACAGCGAAAGCAGCAGCATTCACTTCTATATCTCTAGTTTGCTTGGTCCTTAGCGCTCTGCAGGCTGAATGACCACACTGATGTGGAGCACATTTGCTGGTGGGCCTGCACACATTTCAGAGAAAGCATCCCAGCCAACATGCTCATGTGGGGCTCACGTGGGAGGTATGTGGCCTAGGTGGGTTTCAGGTGGGCATGAGTGGGTTTGTACATGTGTTTTTACTGGGATCCAGTTAGCAAATGGACCCTATCATTACAGCCCACCCTAATCTCACATGTCTAGGCCTCATGTGCAGTGTACATCCCAGATGGGGCTCAGTTTTAACCCCTCTTAGTCCCATCACTGACCTTGCTGCGAAATCCATATGTGGACTCATGGACACACCTTTCTGGTTCCCAGTTGGGCTACCTATATAGGCCCCACATGAGTATGTTATATGAGAGATTGCACTTCCTTGGGCACTTTTTTTTAATCATTGCAAATATTACAGATGCTGTCAACATCCTCTTTTAGTGAGCAGTGGGCTGCTGTGGTGCCCTGGCAGCAGAGAGGGTTAACCGCCTTGCTTAATGATCATAGGGCCAATGCTTAGACAGCTGCACCAATCAGGCCCTTGGTATATATATATACACTGATCTCTCGCTTCCAGAAGCTTTGACTACCAGCAGAATGAGGGCATGGTGCCAACAGGTTCATGCTTGTCTGCTCCAGAGAGTCCTGATACTTCTCTACAATAGCTAGACACGCTCTGTGTGTGTGTGTATATGTGTGCATTTGCCTATTTATGTCAGTAATTGGTGCAACTTAAAGTGGCTGAATGCATTCATTAGAAGGGGTGTCCACAAACATTTGAACACATAGTGTAGTTGATACTTCAGTGCTGCACTTGTCCTGTAAAAACTGCTTCTGACAGTTCTCTGACTGTCGAGTCTCTTCTCTACAGTGGTGTAAATAGCAAGCAACAAAGTAAACGAAAATAATTGGACGTTAATCTGCCTGAACACACAGTAGCTGATATTTCTTCCACTGACGAGCGTCTGGACTGGCTTCGATCCCAAATTCTACTGGATCGGATTAGGGCATCATTTCCCACATCAGCCAAAATAAAAACAGATTGCACGTTACAAAGCAAAATGGGCCGACTCTGATTGGCACTTGCTTATTTCCCTTCGTGACCATAGTAATTGATTTCTGCATTTCTGTCCATAGCAAAGCTAAGTGGGCTGGCCTGTCTGGCCCCGTTAGAGCAACGAGGGCCTTTCAGCGGTTCCGACAGGAAAATAAATAAAAAAGTGTCCCTCCTGAAACTGTACCCTGGCTCCAGCATAAACTTTATCCTGTGGAAGAAAATCTATAAAGTGACTACAAGGCTGATTGCGGCGCTTGTGGGCACATCCTACTTCTCCATCATGAGGTAACCCAACACTGGCACTGGGTGGGTTTGAGTGAAAAAGCTTATACACCCATTAGACAGGACTAAAAATGTCCTCACGCAGTCTTCACTCTGATGGCCATGTAAGTGTTTGTGGCACTGGCTTCAAGCTGCATTTTATCTTGATCTAATAGAAACAGACTTGGAATAAACTACCGAAATTGGAACACACACAGGAGAAGGAGCGGTGCAATTATTTTTGATCAAACTCAGGACTTCCCCACAGGAAGCTGTTTAGGGCATAGAGTGAGATGTTGGGGGAATAAAGAAGAAAGATCCATTTTATTTATTTCAAATGCAAAAATATTCTACGTTTGTGGTCTTAAAGTAGCCTCATGCGGCCACTGTTGGTGCCCATATTAAAATGAATAACTATCACTGGATCTATCACAGCTTTTTTTTTTCATATTTTTATGTGCATGCATGCATAAAGGTTTGTGGCCTCTTTAGCTGCATGGAGCTACTAGTAGTTCCAAGCTTATATTCTCTTGTAATAAAGGAGTAACTCGGCCAGTTTGTGTACTTTCTTGTTTATTTACCAAATTATACGTATTATAATAATCTTTGAATATAATAAAAGATTGTGCTGTTTAATAGATGTTTGCTGTTTAGTAACTTTAAACAAATGTATGAGTCTGAATTTAAGACAATATTACTTACTAGCTGTTAATTGCCCCACTAATATTACACTGTGTGAAAGGATGATATACACAAGTATTGGAGTAAATGCTCTCACTGACCTTGTTTTAAATTTTTCATTAATTTTTTTTTTTTTAAATGATGTGATTTTACTTGTTGGATTTAGGTTTTATCTACTTGTTTAATTATTTTTTCTGTTTTTTTTATTTTTGTTTTCATTTTTCTTTTCTTTTTTTATGGTTGTAGTTTAAAGCAGTTCCAGCTGCATCCTTGAATAAAAGCTGTTAAATAAATGATTGCATCATGTTTTTTTTTTTTTGTTTTTTTTGTTTTTTCAGGTGAGGTGGTTATCATTTCATTTCAACAGTTAAAATTGGAATTTAAAATGTTTATTATTTTGACAAAACGAATTATTTGAACAGAAAATGTTGAAAAAAACATACATCCTAAAAAAATAAGAAAATACTTAAAAGCAATAAATACAATATCAAGACAAAGTTACAATTTACACAAAACAAACCATTACTTTAATAAAATAAGTCTAAATATACAACAAATTTGTATAAAAATAGCAAGATAAATATATATTTTTACGAAATTTGTTTTGATGTAATTTATCATTTTAATTAAATATTATTTTCTGACATAAATAATTTTGTTTATGGGGGGTGTGATAAGATGGAACTGCAGAACCAAAACTATACCTGAGTGAAAGTAAAGCTAAAAGCCTTTTTTTTTACTAAAAATAAATTATGGAATTAATAATTCAATTATTAATATTATTAATAATTAAAATATTAAATTTAGAGTAAACATACTGTATTTGTCATAATTCTCCCACAGTATTATCTCTTCCACTGCCTCCAACCTGCAGCAACACACTGCACTTCTGCTCCTCGTCTTCCTCACCAGTGCTGTGCGCTGACTAACAGGCAGTAACGATCCTCTCACCGAAAACAGAATTAACAGTCGTAGGCTGTTCTACTGCAAATTCTTATGAACTTGATTGTAATTTGAAATGAATGAAGCTGTTATAAAGGTTTAAACAAAAATTGCAATAGATTTCTTTTCTCACAGAAAATGTGACTAAGGCCAAAAGAACTTCTGTAAAATACAAATTTTTCAAACATATTGCTTTATTATGATTATACAGGACAGTTAATCAAGCATTACTCAACTAAGCAAAATAAATAAATAAATAAATAAATGCAATAAAAATAAAAAATACATATAATACAAAAAACCTTGTTACTCAATTTTTGCCTTTTTCCACATAATGTCTATTAGCAGTTGATCTTTACACTGTCTTAACATTTCATGATGAATGGGCCAATAGAAATGCTCCAACATGATTTGGGATAAAATCTTCTTACATTGACTTCTATTATTTATTTATTTATTTTCGAAAATGGCATAGAGATGCAAGGTGTTTTTTATGGCCATGACGATATTAGGCTTATTTTTGCATCATAAACATATCCAAGTCAACTTGACCAAACAGCATAACACTACCTCTGAGCAGCAGATGGTGGACGTATCCCAGAAACCCTGTGCATGATACGGATATGGTACAGAACCAGGAACAATTATGATGCCAACACAATTAGCACACATAACAGAGACGGCTTCATTAGACAGACTGCAGACTAGGCCACCTAATAACATGCTCTACAATGAATTAATAATCACAGAACAGAAGAATTCTTTCAGTTTTAAAGAAATAAATGTGTTGAGTGATTCTGTGCTCATTTCTTTCTGTTAAAGCAGTGCATTCCTGTGCAGCACAATAAAGTATTATTTATTTTTCCCGTAGGCAGGACTAGCAGGTGAGCCAAACCAGCCCTGTCAGGGATATTCACCGGGGGAAACCCTGAAAGTTGCTTGAAGTAGCACAATACAGCTAAATGTACTTTCTCTCTTTCTCCAGTTCTGATGAGTTGCAGTTACTGCTGCCGATAACAGAAGCATGTTTTAATTTGATAGTAATTATTTCACTCTAGTAGCTCACGGAAACGAGCCAGGGGTTATAGCTGTTACTGTTGTGTTCGGAGTACAGTGCGTGGACGACTAGGGTTCAATTCCCTG
Organism: Salminus brasiliensis; assembly: GCF_030463535.1. Taxonomy (NCBI): domain Eukaryota; kingdom Metazoa; phylum Chordata; class Actinopteri; order Characiformes; family Bryconidae; genus Salminus; species Salminus brasiliensis. The sequence continues at coordinate 36,660,604 of NC_132890.1, forward strand.
GCTGGACTAGCACAGCACTCTACACCAGTGAACATCCTCGGGCGAAACTCCTAACTCTACATTCCCCTACCTGTGAAAGTGTCAGCCAATGCCATTAACAGAAAAAAATAATGTACATGAAAAGAATACGGCATTGATTTATGGACAAAAATCAGACAAAATATGAAATTAACAAAAATAGAAAGCTAGACTGTTAATATAATTATGTTGCCCAGAGGCCTTCTAAGGCCCTGTCAATAAACGATTGTCAGTTTGACCCCTAGTGATGTCACAGAGTTCAAGGTGGTACAACTGTCCACACACTCCTTGTTGTGCGATAGCCCTTCCAAGTGCGTTCAGCTGTCTAATGATGTGTGTTCGGTCGCTGGCCTTATGATGATATTCATTTATTGTGAGCGAGAAGCCAACTTTCTGAAGCCAATATGCTAATTCCCTATAGCAGCTCTAATTGGCTAACTAACAGGGATAGATTTATTGTGTAATGCCGACTCTGGAGCTGCTCTGGATAACAGGTTTAACTCAGGCTAAGACAGGCTAACTATAGCCAACCGGTTTCATTGAGGCTAGCTTTAGCTAACAGAGTTATATCCAGTAGTGCTGCCTGAGGAACTGCTGGGGAATAAAAATTAGGATGGGGATGTGCGACTGGGCCTCACACCTGACACAGGCCACTGCACACCAGAGGGTTTCTAACATGGGTACATAAGAAGCATCACAGAAAAGCACAGATTAACAAAAAGCTCAGCTTAATTTTACACATGGAATTTGTCTCTTAAATTTGTTTGGTATTAACATTTACACTTCATTATTCCTTGCAGTAAAATTCACATTATTATTTTATTAAATATATATTTTTTAATTATTGTTTTTTTTTTGTTTTTGTTTTTTTCGTATGCTGTATAATTTATATAGGTTTGTTGCATATTCGTTTTGTCAAGAATACATAGAATATAAAAAACATGTTGATTTTATTATGTAAACAATGAAGGCTAATTTTTCATTAAATGATGCTGTGTATATATATATAATTATATATATATATAATAATAAACATACAGTGAGTAGTATAATGTGCTCATTTAGAAGGAGAATTTAGCTTGAACAGCAGTGTTACGTTGTTGTATATCCACCATCTTCCAAAGAACAGTTTGAAGGAGCTAAATTTAAACCATCCACCCAAACATCCACACACCTGAACATCCTTACCCAGAGAAATGGCTCGATTATGAAGCTCCGGTGAAGAAGCTCTTAGGCTAACTTCTTGCCTTCGCTTCATAAACGAGTTTCCCCTCCACGGGAGGTTAAGAGCAGACGTACAGATGTTTGGGTGGAAGTTTTACATTTAAATTTAGAGCCTTCATCCAGTAGATGATGCAGGTCCTCATCTTTGGAAGGAGGTGGATGTAAGTTATATGGTGCTGGATTCTCTAAAGAGCTCTAAATACGTTAAATAGCTTGTTGGAATGTTGGGTTAGCATTGCTAGCTACTGTCTGATCAGACTGCATTGAATACGATACGACCACAAACTGATCTGATACCAAATATAACTCTGTAATTAGGCTTAAATATCAATAAATCAACAGTAATAATGCCAGCCTTCTAACATTTACACCAAATGAACGATTGGAGCTACTGGCGGGGCAGTGGTGGCTCAGCGGTTAGAGCGCTGGGCTGTCGATAACAAGGTTGTGGGTTCGATTCCCGGGCTTGGCAAGCTGCCACTGTTGGGCCCTTGAGCAAGGCCCTTTACCCTCTCCCCGTGTGCCCACTGTTCTGTGTGTGTGTACTCACTGGCTCTAGTTCACTTGTGTGTGTGTGTGTGTGTGTGTGTGTGTGTGTGTGTGTGTGTGTGTGTGTTCACTAAATGCAGAGGACACATTTCGCTGTGCAGTGTACACATACGTGCACCTTTACCTTTTACAAAAAACATCGCAGCAACTTTTGGGTTTCCGGCTGATTTGGGAACAGATCCTATATGGGTCAAATGTAGAGCACTCGCGGGTTTAAACACGGCAAAAGACGAGACTGCTGCGCAACATCTAACCTACACTCTGACCCTTCACACTCCGCTAGCCTCCCTGCTCAGCCGGCGTTGGCCAAAACGCCTGCTCCACAGCCAAGGTTTGTTTCCATATCCTAACCTCTGGCAGTCAGCATCTGATATGGAGGTTTTAGCAGGAACTCATGCGCTGAAGAATTCAAGAACCTTTTTTTGGCCAAGACTCCCTCGTCTCTCTTGCACTATCGATTGGGGCAATGGAGAAGAGAATTCGACCGTGCAGCCGTGGCACGGGCCTGGACTATTGATTTCACTTCAAGCTGACAGAAAAATGATGAGGAACAGTAGGACTATGGACCCCCTTTTGACTGCGTGTGCTATCTATTTGAAATAACAGATAGTCCTCAAAGCCACAAAGTCCAGTTTTGGACCCCCCCTCCCGCGTTTACCCCAGCAACTTCGACCTTTGACCTTTGATCACCTGCATGTGGTGATGGGTCGTCATTCAAAAGTTATAATATATCGAACGAACAGCGTACGCGGCGAGACTGTGGCAAACTATTTCGGGTTGACATGAGAAATAGCTCGCGCCGTCCGTTCACAGTCCTTTTAACACAATTGTTCGGCTGAGTGACACGATGACAAACGGTTGCTAAACCATGTGACGTTCGGAATCTGTTTCTCTGCCACTTCAGTTGACCTCCCTGTTGAGAAATCGCTCTGGAGAGAAGAAAGCACATAAACTCATTTGGTTCTCGTTGCGCTGCACTTGAGAATGGGCCCAGTAAATGCTACAGTAATTGTAATGCAGTCATTTGAATTGGAACATGGATATTGTTACAGTAAAAAGCTATTTCTCTCTGCCTTCCTTTCTTTCTTTGCTATTCAGTGCATTTCTATGTCTCCATGCAAATATAAACTCTCATTTGCCTCCTGCATACAAAGTAGGGCTGCACAATAGAGCCTTCCTTAATCGGTAATGCAATACTGATATCACAGAGGTAACAATGTGCAAATGAGCCTCAATACAGTCAATCACTGAATGTTTTATTGTAAGCGCTGAGAAACCTGACCAATCCTGACCAATCCCAAGCGTTTCCGGAGTGTTTGGATGCATCAAGGCATTCACACAGTCTCAAAAGCATTAGAAATAACTGAGAATAGTGGGGTCACTATTGTGTTTCCAGTATATCTGAAGGTACAGAATATTGCAATAAACCTCTGAAGTTGTGTTTTGCTTCTGCGGTCAGCGTCAGGCCCATTTTCTCATCTGTCTCGCCCTGTGGTGAATAAAATTATACAACTGGATCCTCTGAATTACATGATGATATGAATAGGTAAATAAATAAATGAATATAAATAGTGCAACAGATAATCTAATATTGTGCATTGAACAGACTAATAAGACTGGTGACCTCACTAAAACACTAAGGAAACTTCCAGCTAGAGCTGGGCAATATGATGATATTTTATCGTTTCACGATAAATGTTGTTATTGTGATAATAATAAGCTTCTCTAATCATATGGAGGAGACTGTTATTACTGCTTAATAAACACTGATCAGCTGCAGGTTTCATTACTAACAGTGTAATTAGACTGAAGGGTTCATTAGATGAAGAGCAGCAGATGTTGAGTAGAAATCACTGTATTCAGTACAGGAGATACTGATGTGTTTAGTGTGTTATTACATGTATTGTGATAAATATTGTGTATCACAAACAAAGTCTTTAAATATTTAAGGAGAATTTATTTTGTTCAATTTAAGAATATTTTATCTGTGTAAAGGGTTCCTGCAGAAAAAATACTGCAGACGCAGCTTTTGAATTGAATAAAATGTCATGAAGTTGCAATAACAAAAGCAGTGCAAGGGCTTTTTATTTGAAGTGTTAGATTCAGAAAGTGGAATAAAGACAGGAAGAGGAGAGAAGACAGAAAGGTAGATTAAACTAGCTAATGTTAAGTTAGAACATTTGCGATGTAACTTAACGTAAAGCCCGACACACTTTAAAAAAATGTAGGGATTTACAAATACCACTTTTTTCTTTTTCAATACCAAGTATAAATTTTAGTAGTGTATCGTTATCGTTATTAGTATTGTTATCGTTATAGGTATCGGTATCTGTAGCGGTATTGGTATCGATATCTGTATCTGTATCGGTATCGTAATCGGTATCGGTATCGGTATCTGTATCGGTATTGGTTTCGTTATCGGTATCGGTATCTGTATCGGTATTGGTATCGGTGCAACACTATAAAAATTCAAGGCCTGCACACAAACGCCAGAACTTCATGACTCCAAACACTTTTAAATTCTTTCCTTTATTATTTATTTATTTATTTATTTATTTTTAATCTGAATTTGAATAAAAACAAATACAAACGAATCACACTGTAACATTTCTCACAGTATCGTTCAGCCCAAACACTAATTCTTTTTGTCTCCTGCCTACAAAAGAGCTAAAAAGTGCATCGAAGATTCTTACATCACGGACAGTAAATCCATTCATGGTGTCTTAATCAGCACATACCACTGTCTGTGTGCAGAGCGAGGCTCGCTGCAGGATGTTGTTAATTAGACATCATACTGCGCTGCAAACTCAGATAGGAGGAGAGGAAAAAAAAAAAAAACAAGGCAATATGACTGAGACAGGCTGCCATGCAAACACTACAATTAACATGGTGTCTCAGCAGGCTTCTTTCTGATTAAGAACTGCAAAATTAAGAATCTAATGGCGCTGTGAATTTCGAGGACTTCGCTGCTGGTATAAGATTGGTGGGTGGAGGAAGGAGTGAAAGCGTTTATTTAAACACATGAGTAACATGAGGGTAAATCGTTGGATATGTATGGAGATCCGGACGTGTAGTTGCAGATATCAGAAACAGAGGGAGTAAAATCACGGGAGCAGGGATGTGTGCTGTTTCTGGGTGAAAACCAGAGTGTAACAGTATGTTCAAAACTAGAGTAATAGTGTCCTCGGTTAATTTAATAGAAAATGAAAAAAAAAGTATACTGGAACTTAACTAATAGGATTTCAACTACATTACAGTTGACAATATTTTTAGCGCTTCAGGTATAAACATAAACTCTGAAACAGGCCAAATATTCCACTTCTGTTTAGGGTTGCAGTGATATACCGTTGTTAGGTATATTGCAGTACAGTGTATGTTTGCTTAATATCTGTATAAAAAAATTCAACCAAACTGAGAATCTCATTTCTTACTATTAAAAACAAAAACAATCAATCAATAAATGGGAAAAATAATCAGCAGGTTAATCCATAATAAAAAATACTCATTAGCTGGAAACAAAATGTGCATGTTTCATATTTCTTTATTTTCAAAAAGGAGAATTGTTACATATACTTTCATTATTAAATGATTATTAATTACAGTAAATATTTTTGTTCAACCAAAAAAAAACAACAACACAGTTTCTATTTCTTTTAGGGTCAGTGTAAATTATTATTATTATTATTATTATTATTATTATATAAGTAGAAGAAGATCAACAAAAACAAGAACGAGTAAGAATTATTAAATACTTTATACTATGATACAATTAAACTGTAATATTTTCTGGGATGGTTATCATACAAAAATAAAAATCTCATAGCGTTGCAACTCTACTACCGTTTAAGTATTATACCCAGTAACCTCTGTGCATCCATAAATAAATAAATAAATAAATAAATAAATAAATAAATACGTGAAATAGTGGCCTTTGAAATTTCATATTGCGCAATAGTTTCCCAAAGACTCACTATCAAACTGAATCTAGGTTAGATTTACACACCTAGTACTGAAACAGCTTAGAGCACATAGTGGACAATGACAGCGTCTGTCCCCGGTCCTCCTCCTACTGACACACGGTCCAGTGATACATGCTGGGTTTGTCTGCATGTCTGGCCCAGTTGAGTATTTGTTTATTTTATGTCTCCATTTCTTAATTCATTTCCTCAGCTCTTTACCCTCTCTCCAAGAAATAATGAGCGGAGCAGATGGTAGGGAAAAAGGACAACCCACGTGGTTAACCTCCCGGATTGAGACTTCCGCTCAAGCTCACGTCTCGGCCCGCTGTGTCTGTAGCGACTCAGCGGCGGGAAATGTGTCGTTCTGCCAGAGCCGGCAGAAAGCAGCCACTTTGACTGGCTTCAATATGAGGCTTTCGTTGCTGATCACAAGGCCATCTTCTGCAGAAATAAAAAGGGCAGAAATGCAGCTCAAGTCTCGAGAGCTTGAGGTGTAGATGGGAATTCTGGAACGGGCACAAGTGGAGGAAACGGCAATTAAACAGCTGGACACGGAGAACCACTTTAATGCATGCAGGAGTCCTTCAGGATGCCTCATACGAACCACTCTTTCATTACAGAATCCTTCTGAGGATTGTGGAGGAGGAGGACTCTCAGCTTCTCGCCGGACCTTTTGACAGGCAAAGCACAGCCGAGCAAGGGCAGACATTTGTTACAATTAAACTATCAGGTCCCTTCTAATCAAAACAGGCCCCAGATCAGCTCTTAGCATCAATCATTTATGCACGCAATGAACTGGGTCATGCCAGGCCGGTTCTCGAGCCACCTTAAGTGTGACCCGTGTAAGCCGCTTGCTTTTTTGTCGTTCATCATTTTCAGTCATTGTAATTGGACGGTGCTGAGAGCTATTTTAAGGCAGCCATAGCGTCACAGTCTTGCATCCAGTCTGCTATTAAGTTCTGTGTTTGCAGGAGTAGACATACACTGATCCTGACAAGAACTATCCCTGGAGAATTTCCTCGACTCAGCTGAGGAGCCAGGAGGAGAGATGAGACGATAGCAGCCATGAACGTGAGCGGTGTTTAATTAAACATGCACGCTTAAGCACTATTGGAAGTGTGTAGTGGTTTTGTGAAATACCATGAGCTAGGAAAGTCCTGATCCAGTTTTGTTCGCCTTGATCCGATCTGAGTAACCTGATGCTGATTATCATCCGATCAAAAATCAATACTGAAGTATAAATGAGCAAAATTACCATTTTAGGTTCTAAGACTCTGCCACTATGATCTGCAGATCGCTGGTTCGAATCCCGGGTCATGCTGCTTGCCATCAGCAGCCGGAGTCAGAGAGAGCACAACTGGCCTTGCTCTCTCAGGGGTGGGTTGATGGCACGTCCTCCTCACATCACTCCTAGCGTGATTATGGTCAGCACAGGCATCTGTTAGCTGTGGTATCGCTATGTATCACATGGTATTTCCTCTGGGAGCGCTGCTACCTAGCGTTGCTGCGACCTAGCGATGCTGTGACGGTGTTTACCTTGGGGCATTGCTAGTGATAGTTCCACATAAACAAGGATTGGGTAATTAGCCTTCCAAATTGGGTAGAAAATGGGGTAAAATACAAAAAAAAAATGTTTTTATAGTGTGTGTAATACCTTATAATCCAGTCTGACTGGCTTGTCTGATCCTTCAGCTCCTTGTTACTTTAACCCTCTTACACTCCAGGGCTTATCACACACTAAGGTGTATTACTCAGTATATACAGAATAACCTCAGCTAGTTTGAATAGGCTAAAAATTCAAAGATACCTTTAATCTTAGACTCTACTAAACACAAGCCAATAAGGCGACCACTCCACTCTTCCTCTTTCTACTCTCGAAAGAGGCGGGTCTTCAGTCCGCTACAGGGACCTCTGTAGTAAGTGTGTAATAACCCACCAGCGAGCCAAAGACTATTTAATGGCTTAAACACTGCAGTACAAATCTTCTGTTACCTTCTGAGAACTCTCTTCCCTGATATGGACTGCTATACTGGCTGTTAATAGCACCTAGAAGACAACGGGGAGTGTACTGCTAGAATGCAGCAGTAAAAACAAAGGATCAGAGCTGGATCAGGCTTAAAATAGCCAAGTCCATGGATCAGCCCAGTCCTGCTGAATTGGAGAGGACAGATTTCCATACTATGGGTATTTGAGCTGACACTACTACAAAAAATTGAATTACTTATTACAGATTTAGATAAATGATGATGTATCATATAATGATATTTATAATGTATATTTTACATTATCCTACTGGACAATTCCTAGAGTCTACATTAAGTTGTGGAAGTCGTCAGTACTAAGCTCCTTATGCTCTGAACCTTTTACTACACTCTGAAAAGGATTACTTATCAGTAACTACATGCAACGCAGTGCAAATTGGCCGAGTTGTTCCTAAGAAATAACAGTGGGGGAACGGCAGGAACCACCCATAGTTCTGAGGAGTTTAAGAGGTTAAAGGACACTGATAAACCGCCTGTTTTAGCATAAAGACTGTAATTAGTCTGTAATTAAGGTTTGCTAACTAGTGCATAGAGTCACAATATCGTGATGTAAATTGCACACAATGAACCTGCCTTGCCACATCACCAAATCCTTTTTTTTAAGGCTGAAAGTTTAATTGTTGAAGAATTTTGGAATCTTTCTTAGACTACAGATGGTTTGCGTTTGTTCTGCTCTTTTATTTTTAAACCTTAAATCACTGGATTACTCAAATAACTGGAATAACGTACAGTGATAGCCCTAATGAGCATTAACCTTTCCTTTACAGCTCGCAAATCCGTCACTGACAGATACTGGCATAACCATGCCTAATTTCATAGAGATCCATTTGCATTCATTTTTTCTTCTTTTCCTGGACAATTATACTATGAAAGCATCTGATTTGTCAGAAAGAGAGCAGACAGGCACCGAGTTGGGAGGGATGCAGTAAAACTGCAAGACAGGCCTAAACAAATCACAGCACAGATGGCTTATCATTTACCAGACACCTTCTAAAGCTAAACACAGGTTGTCCAGACGGCACTAGACCTGAGCTAAGCTGTGAAGTGACATGCTGCACTATAGGACAAAAGTATTGGGACACCTGCTCATTCATTCTTTGTTTCTTCTGAAATTAAGGGTTTTAAAAAGTGTTTATCTTGCTTTTATTGGAGTAACTGTCTCTACTAGATTTTGGAGGAGCATTTCTGTGAGGATTTGATTGCATTCAGCGATAAGAGCGTTAGTGATGTCAGGATGTTGGATGATGATCACCACCCAACCTCATCATCCCCAACTCATCCCAAAAGTATTAGATGGAGCTATACCACCATCATTCCAGAGAACACAGTTCTTCCACTGCTCCACAGCTCAACACTTAGGGGGTTTATATACCCCTCTACTAGCCCACTCCTGGCATTAGGCAGCATGGTGCCAATAGGTTTCTGTTAATCATCTGCTTCTCTTCAGGTTTCTGTTAATCATCTGCTCCAGGGGACCTATTCTATTGGCGGTACTTCTCTACAGGGACTAGACAAGCTGTGTGTGCACATTTGCACATCTGTGTCAGCAAGTGGGGCAACTTAAAGCCGCTGAATACATTCCTTAGAAGGGGTGTCCACAAACATTTGTGACATATACAGACATATAGTGCCTGAAAATTGTCAATAAACTGACCGGTGAGTTAAAAATGAGGTTACTTCCAGTAGATCAGTTTAATTAGGTCACCTAACATTACATGGACGTAGCTTGACAAGACAGAAGAAGACCTTCTAAAGCTGTGAGCAGGCAGGCAGGTGTGCACGCAGAGTGGTTAGTAATTAGCTTAAACTGGGTTTACTGGGAGAGCCTGCTCGTTTGATGGAGTAGTGTGTTGGTGTGTTTTGGTCTTAACCACACAAAATGAATTGCGAGCTCCAGCAGCAAAGGGTGCGTCATAAATTTCCAAATGGAAGTTGATGAATCTGAACACTTGGGCTCTGAGGCACTGCATGTCACAGTATGTGAGCGTCATATTTTTATTCTTGGTGATTAATGGCACGTGGGTTACAGTTTTCCCAAGGGTTGAATGCGTTCTCTTATTAAAGAGATAGCTCGGCCTCTTCGAATTAAAGCAGACGGGCTGTTCCTTCCCCTCGCTGCCGTGTGAAGGATCTGCATATTCAACTTTCTCAACTTACTCAACTGCTCGCTTCCTTTTAGCTCATACTGCATATCCCACAGTGGGTTAAAGCAAGACAGGGCCCTGTGTGTCTAATGTAGATTTCATATGCTCTGGTGCTTATCGCTTTTCTATTTTCCAAGACACCATTAGTTATTATTAAGGCTTACACCAAGCAAACGCATTCGATTTCTACAAGAAAAAACCTCATAATCAAACCTGACTTGCCAGTACTAGACATTGTGTAGTAGAGGAAAGTGCTTTACTACAACCAGGCCAAGTTGGGACAGATAGTTCTACACAGGCCTGGGCGGTATAGTGGTAATGGCGGATACCGCAGTATTTTAAGATGGTATCTCAAAATGATGACGTGTCTGATGTGTCCGATTTCTGCTCTGTGTCTATTTAGACCATGGCCAGATAAGCCCATTCCCCCATGTACATTTTCGAGAGCCACAGAGTACTGTGGATGATGTTAGGCTCTGAAAACAGGTGGGAAAAACAAGCCCACCGTAGCTGCAAGTTTAGCAATGCTGAGTTTGACTGAAAGACAGAGCAAGAAAACCTGGATGAGCCAGTCTACTATACAATTAGCGACTTTTCAGACCCCTCTAGGAACTTAAAAAAATCTAGCGACTTTTTCTGGTGTTATTGGACACTTCTGAAAACTCTGAGGTGAACACACACACACACACACACACACACAGACACACATGTTCTTCAGTTACTGTCCTCAGTAGAGGGGCTGCCGCGAGCCCCGTCCCACAACACTCCACTCACAATGCTCAGTCTCACAGTCAGAGCAGACCCTCACCGCTCCACGTCCACACTCCAAATGAACTGAGCATGCCCACAGCCGACCCCGCTGACCCCGCCCCTATTTATAGAGCAGGATGTAAATATTCAGATAGACACAAAAACACATCCCTGTATTTACCTAACTTCCACAGTCTTAGTCACTCACACACCTCAAAAATAACAAAAAAGAAAGAAAGAAAATGTAAAAACTAACTCTGCCAAACCCTAAATCTCTTTTCGGGTCACTTTGCTGGTCTCCAGCCTGGATACAGGAGGAGGGATGAGCGTAGAGTAGCAGTTCCACCCCACATAACAGTCTTTAGATTTAATTTGATATGCTAACATTTAACAACACAGTACAAAATTGATTTATGTCATTTACGTAAAAATGATTTATGTAATGTGGGTCTAGACAAAGCATTAAAGTGACGGCCTATTTCAAATGCATTAAAAAACAGAACAGAGTTCATTTGTAGTTCTAACACATTTAGGGTGTTTTTACTCACTTTCTACTTTTCCACAACGTTATTCCTTTATTCTACAGCTTCAAATACACGCAAATGAACAATTATGCAAATTAGGCGATGACATCATTTATCGATTATTTATTTTAAGGACAGCCAATAGCTATTTTCCTTACTGAGGAGTTGGCAAATCTACTAAATGATCCTGAGAACAGTGGAAACCCTCTTAAGACCATTCCCTCGATATGAGGCCTTATCCTCTTAACGTCTGTGATCTAAGCCTCAGTTAGCTGGAACACGGCCTGCGCTGTGGTGTTTAGCCTGCTACACAATTGATCCAAGCCTAGAAAGCCACTTTGAGTCCAAACCCAGCAGATCCAGCCTCTCAGACACCAATTTTTATGGTAAACACTTGTGTCTGTAACTCAGCAGCCTGTCTGATACTCGGTGGAGTTGTGGCCGAGCTAGCTTAGCGAGTGGCTACAGATCCAAAACCGCAGTAAAATCATTTAATTCAGCTTCCGTCCTTTTAACAGCAGTCGTTCGATCATTAGTGACCAGTCGCTCGAGTCGTTCTCAACTATAAGTGGGGTTTCAGTCAGACAGACAGACAGACAGACAGTTCGGTGGTGAGCAGACTGTTAGGCTGCAAACTGAGAGGACAGCTGAGAGAATCATCAGAGTCTCTCTCCCCTCTGTCATGGACATTTACACTGCCCGCTGCATCCGCAAAGCAACCAGCATTGTGGATGACCACCCTTCACACCCTGCCATCAGGAAGAAGGTACCGCAGCATCCAGTCCAACACGACCAGACTCTGCAATAGCTTCTTCCCCCAAGCCATCAGACTTCTCAACTCCAGAGTGTGTCTATGTTGTCCACTGTGTCTATGTTGCACCATGGTCCTGGAGGAACGTTGTTTCGTTTCACTGTGTACTCTGTATGTAATGACAATAAAACCCCACTTGACTTGACTTGAATTAAAGCTAACCACACTGCTCTCTCTGATTGAGTAACAGTAGTATTGATCAGATCGACGGTTTAACATTTATTGAATGATTGATTTACTGAACGCTGGAGCTGGTCATTTCCTAGATTTAAAAGGCAGGCTGGGTTTTAAAAGCATCCTGAATGACAAACGTCTTGAAGATGTTGCTAAATGCTCTGTAATCTGCCTGTCAGAAAATGAAGAGAGAACATCTAAAGCCAATCAGAACTCTTTGATAAACACCTACAAGAAACTCAGCGCGTATCCAACTCTTTCCCCTTCAGCCGCTCTGTCCTGACACCGGGTAAAACGACGAGAGATTTCACGCGTCCTCCGTTTCAGAAATGAAAAGCCTGCGTGTCTCTTTCAAACACTATGGAAAAGTCAAACTCCTACTTTCTGCGGAAGACGAGGAGACAAGAAGGGGACAAAATGAAACGCTGTGCTCCTCGTCTTTTACTCACTACCGAACGTCCCGAAGGAAAACGTGCAGAAATTTCAAGATATATAAATAAGTGACTTGTTAAATAAATATAAAAAGTGAAGGAGAGAGACAGAAGATGACTGACAGCTCAACGGACATCTCCTCCTCCAAGCATTCAGCCATCATAGGGGAGCGATGGGATAATAAAGAACAGGCTGACATTTCTGGGACAGGTGGATAAGTGCAACCTGCAGTGAGGGATGTCACACATGTTTGGTCAGTAAAAGGATTATAGAGACATTCTTTAAGAGAACTGGGAATCCAATAAACACTGAGCCAAATACAAAAGGTGTTTATTGAAAGACTGGGGATTTTGAGGTCAGCCAATTTCACTCTTTTTTTCTTCGGATTTTAAAAGCTCAGTGTAGCCTCAATGCTATTCTAGTTCTTTTGTGGCTGGAAAGAGGTTCTAATGTTAGTTAGATGTTCTCTGCAGATTAAATGAATGTACACACTCGCTACAGCATGTACGTACCGACAGGGACTTTACAATACCGTCAGATTTTCCTCAATGTTTATCTTAACCTGAAACATTTATGAATATGAAGTTTATTTTTCTTTCATTTTCTTTAACAGAAGTGATGACAAAAAGTGATATCTTAGCAAAAAATCTTATATCTACTCTCAATATCTGAATTTCTCGTTTGAGATTATGTTATATTTACTTAAAGTTTTTAAGTCTTTTTCTAAATTATTTTATTATTATTTATTTAACTATTTTATTTGTTTAATTAAAAATAATTATTTTAATATTTTGTATATTTACTTATTTTTTATAAGTACTTTTATGCTATTGAAAGATCATTTATGCTTCATTAAAAAAAACATCTGATAATTCAGCTTTTATTATAGTTATGCCAAAAACAAGCCAAATTATCTACGACAATTACAAATAAGTTTGAAATCTTAGTTGAACAAATTTTATAATGAACAATCCTATAATATATTTGCAACAATTTTAAAATGAGAAATATCCAATATTTAGACTAGATTTAAGAGGATTTCACTTCCTAAGATTGAGGAACAGTACATTCTGTTCTTTTTTTAGCATTAGTTTAAGTTTAGTGTGTGTGTGTGTGTGTGTGTGTGTGTGTGTGTGCATCCAAGTTCAGGGTCCTTAAGTAAAACACAAAAGTAGTGTAGTAATGGGTCCAACAGTCCACTCGTAAGGGTTCTTCAGGGGTTATTCATTAAAGACAATGGTTCTATATAAAACAAGACAATTCAAAAAACAACTGGATGCTTAAAAAGGATCTTTACCTGAAGTGTTTATCATACAGGTAGAAAAAACCCATGCAGACAAGTTTATAAACGATGATTTTATCCTGCACAAAATGTTTCCACTATCTTCATGAATTATGAGAAGCCTTTTTTAATAATATATAAAACTTACCAATAATGTCTTAGTTCACTGATAACTGTAACAGCGTATGTATTGCGTGTCCACACTGCTTGAATGTAATGTTAAAGATGTAATGTCCAGTTTATTAAAGAATTTAATATTATGAAAGTACCATATTACAAAATAACATAAAAGCCACAGACTAATATGGAAACTCATAAAAATATATGCATATACTAATATACATAATATACAAGGAGTGCGCTTTTCCACCCTGTCACACTTAATATTGCAATAGTGTCCCAATAATATAACAATCCCATATAATTATTATATAATAATAATTTAAACAAATCCTACTACAAAAAGTATGCTACTATAAGAAGAGTAAAGATATTACATTATTAGAGAAATTATTGCATTTTTAGGTTTTATTGTATTTTTGACCAAGTTAAATTGGGTGTTTTTACATTATTGGGAAATTACTAAAATATATAGGTAGGTATAGGAAATACTTTTGTATTATAGGTGAATTAAATTGTATTACATTGTATTCTTTTGTTGTTGTTTGTTTATATAAATTATGATACAATAATACTGATCAATTTAAGTTATAATATTAATTGCCATTATGTTAAAATATTGGAGGTAAACGTCTGTGAAGTATGGATTTCTACAACTGCACTGACCCCTTTGTTATTCCCACAATTGCAGTCAGCCCATGACTAAGCTACATAACATGTTTATGTATTGTGAATGTACTTGATAAAGAAATGCAATGCGTTCACTGAAGTAAGGAGATGACAGGGCCTCAAACCCTGGCTGTTACTTCACACGGGCAGACCTGAATGTAATTATGTGAAAAGCACAGCAACAAAACCAAGCGCTGCTTCATTTTCACCACATTACAACTGAACATATTTGCCAGGGCGGCTTCATACGGATACACTATATAGTTGGCTCGGTTCAGTAATAGAAGCAGCTCTAAAGTGATGGATGATGTTATTTGGGGAGAGCAACAGCTGAATATGAACTGGCAGAAAGCAACTTAGCCAACATATGCTAAATAATTCAGGATTGCATCTCTGGTCTTATGTGGCTCCATAAAGACATTTGCTCAGGAGTTTAAACGCTGCCTCAGAATAAGAATTTTTTATTTTTTGGTTGGGGGGGGTGTAGCTCTTCTGATGAATGTCTGGTGAATCCCCAAGGACTCTTACTATTCCACTCACAATCAAATGTCTCTGAGTTTTTGTTGGTTTGTTTGTTTGTTTGTTTTTTTCAATGAATGACTGACAGCGAACAAAAAAAGCCACCAGACTCTGAGGATACTGGAAGAATACTCCAGCTGAAAACAGCAGTGAGAGGATGTCAGAGCTACTTGCAGACTTGAGAAAGAGGCTGAGTTAGGGATCAATTCACACAATTCCACCCTGGCTTGTTAGCGGGTGAAATGCGATACACTGCATCGTACAAGGTTAAGCAGAAAGTCAAAGTGACACTCCCTTAAAAAATGAGAGTGATGGAATTGCAAAATGGATCAAGAGAGAACATTCTGAGCTTAAGACCAAGTTTATCCATTTATATGCATATGTTCATAAATCAACTCAAATATATGAATTAATTAATGAACATCATGGAATACAATCCAGTCACTGTTCGTTAGTATGTAGTTTACGCTGTTTCTGTACACTGGTAGCGGTTAATAGCCGAAGCTCGTGCGGTATACCATCGGTGATATTCACCATTACTGTTGGACACATATGGATTTTAGCCTCTGCCTTTAACCCATCCATGTAGTGAACACACACACACTAGTGATCAAACACACACACAGTAACAGTGAGCACACATGCCCGGAGCAGTGGGCAGCCCATGGTGCAGAGAGGGTGTAGAGCCTTGCTCAAGGGCTCAACAGTGGCAGCTTGCCAAGCCCGGGCATCGAACCCACAACCCTGTCATCAACATCCCGGTGCTCTAGTGGTCTCCAACCCTTCTCCAGAAGAGCTGCCTTCCTCCGGACTTCTGAAAACAGTAAGTAGTTGTCATGTTGGGTCAGTCTGGGGAAGGGTTCCTCTATAAGAGCAATGCTGAAGAACACTTCTCAACCAATCAACTCACGTGTCTGGGAAATATTATTAATATATTATTACAATATCACCTCAAGCTTGTCATTGGCTCTCTAAAATTGAAACACGGTTATTCAGAGTTCTAAAAGTACCGACCACGATCATGACACACTCTGAAAAATGCTTCACAATAATGCTATCATTTTGCCCACCTCGCTATTTTTTTTTTTTTATATTCAGACACCACACTGTGGCTTAACGGATAAGAACGTATAACTCTGTGTTCACATTAGACAATAAAACATTCACAGTCATTTAATGCATAAGCACACAGAGAAATGCTCTAGATATGTGCCATCTGCTCCACCAAAGAAAATAGCAGTCTACTGCCATAAGCAAGCAGTAAGTGTCATAAGCGAGTCCCTGCCTTGTGCTAAGCCCCCTCGCTGAATTTCTTTTTGGACTTTATGGGCAATGAGGCTTCTCACTGCAGCAACCCAGAGCTGATGTATTTCCTAATTTAGTGAAACTCACTGGCTCTGCTCTTGAAACTTGGGCCAGATTAGAACGACAGCACCGGCACTCTTGCCAAACCGTCGCAGAACAAAGCCTCCACCTCATGCCAACCTGCTCAGCTGGTCCACTGTCTGTTCACTGACTGCCACGCAGCAGTGGTTTCCATGCCTGGCTCGAGTGCCCGTACTTCAGTGAGACTTGAGAACAGAGTTGTAATAATGCTGTGAGGAGGTGCAGGAAGCCGACTCTTTTCTTTCTAAAGTCGGCTCAATTAACACATGCTACAGGGGCAACTCCACACAAAGCTGGAGAACGCCCACATCCGATCACACCTATCTGCCTGCCCTCTGCAGGAACGAAAAAGTGACTTGAACAAAGTATGAAAGTCAACCCTCGTTAGCTTAGGTGCTAAACGTTTAGATGAAAACAAGCGGCGATATCGTACCTCGACATGAGTCGATTTGGCTGTGCTTAAAAAAAGGGCCTTCAAGTAACGAATTGGCTGCTTATGTGAATCTTACAGATGACACTAACTGAACCTATTATTAACTTTAAACATGACATAGTTTTAATCAAACCTTTTTATGACCAAAAATGAACGGTAGAAACACGTACAGGCCACAGAGCTGCCTACGCCATATATTCAGTTGCTCCGTGTGCAAAATACAGCATTAAATATGTCCTGGTAAGCAGCTGCTTTGGGTCGTTGGGTCCTAAATGTTCTTTCTGTAAGATGACGTCAGAGGGGATAGCATGTGTCCGGGGGGATAGGATGTGTCACAACACCGGCGCTTTCCTCAGAGCAAGTCGAAAAGAGGTGGTGGCTGATTTCCATGTATCGTAGTCAGCGTCGTGGAAACACCATGGATGAGAACTCAAACACTGAGCCAACTGAGCAACTCAATCAACTTCTATTATCAATATTTCATATTTAATCGTACTCAAGTCAAAAATTAATTCATTTTAATTAATTAATTAATCGTAATGTTGATTTAAGCTCATCACATTTTAAACAATATTATTTTATATTTGCATCTTTTACATAAATAAGATAAAATAAAGAAAAGGATATGCAAGAATTTGGACACCTTGCATGGTCAGTACTTAGTAACACCCCCTTTGTAAGTCTCACACCCAGGCCAACCTGCTGGAAGATTGCCCGCTGAGGTCCCCTCTACCTGCGTCAGACCAGCTGCCACCTACCAGTCCGACCATCAGGACCCCCACACACCACCACTCATACCAGACCAGCGGCACACCCTCCTACCACTGCTACCTGTTTAATGACCATGTTCAAACCTAAATAGACTCTTAACTATCTGCCACTATTAATATCACCACCATTAACTATCTGTTGTATCTGGTTTGGTAATTTTTATCAATAATCTATAATTAGTTCTGATCAGAGGAGGACGGGTCGAGTCCCCCTTGGGAGTCTTGGTTCCTCCCAAGGTTTCTTCCTCCAGCTCTGAGGAAGTTTTATCTTGCCACTATGGCCGTTGGCTACTGACTGGGGGTCTTTAAACCTTCATGTTATTTCTTTTTTTTTGTCTCTGTCTTTTACTAATGACTAATTATGCAAAGCTGATTTGTGACGACAACAGTTGTAAAAAGCTATACAAATAAATCTGACTTGACTTGACTCACAGCTTGTAAACAATGTTTATTGACAGGTTCGTTTTCCGGTTCTTGTTTGGGGGATTTCCTCACATTCTTCCTTGCAGCTTCTAGTTCTGTGAGATTCTTGGGCTGTGTTGCATGAACTGCGCTTCTGAGGTCTATCCACAGATTTTCGATAATGTTCAGGTCAGGAGTCTGTAAAGGCTATGTCTAAACCTTCAGCTCGCACCTCTTTTTAACCTGCCTAAAGCGTTCCATCTATAACGTCAACGACCTGTAGGGGTCACTTCATCTTCCACTCATTTAACTATTCACAGACACAGATATTTTGACCAGCGAAGGCCAAATCTTTGCATGCCAGTGTATAGACCAGTTGTCAGACCAGCTACCCCACCTCCTGCCACTAGTTTCTGCCTAAAGACAGACTATTTAATACTACTGTTATTATTATTATTACCACCATTAACCATCATTACTATATATATATATATATATATATGTTATACCCCTTCAGCCCATGCCTGGCATTAGGCAGCATGGTGCCAATAGGTGTATGTTGCAGAAAGTCCTACACTATTGGCAGTACTTCTCTACAGGGACTAGACAATCTATGTTTGTGTGTGTGTGATTGCAATTGCACATCTGTGGTAGCAATGGGTGCAGCTTACAGTAGCTGAATGCATTCATTGCAAGAGGTGTCCACAAACATTTGGACAGATGGTGTGCATAGCTTCATATCTTTAACTGGCTGTCTGCACTATGGACAGCGTCAAAGGAACACAAATTCTGCAGCAGTCTATAACTATTATCCATCCTCCATCAAACAAGAACTAACATTTACTGAAATGTTGCCACTGATCGGTGAAACCTTCTTTTTCTTTGGGTCGATAAAGTGTTAGCAGGAGACATCAGTCATGTCGAGAAGCTCCCTTTTTTAATCAAGGCATAAACACTAATTAACATCCAGGGCTAATGAGTTTAATGGATGGATTGTAATGGTCTGCAGAGCTATGGAAAGCAGCCCTCTGCTAAGCCGCTCGAGCTCAGACAGATTTCAATCTTACGAGGATCAAAGTGTTGCTTTAACGTAACTTAATTTATAAGATATCTTTTCTATTTATCCATTTACAGAAGATAAACATTTATAATTAATTACTGCACAAACAGTCCAGTTCTTTCCACACTGCTAATCTGCTAATAATTTCTTTATCTGAAAAAGACATTTCAATATCTGTCCAATCCAGATCAATATTTAAAAGTTCTCTATCTGCAGCTTGGGCGTCCTGGGGTCCACAGGGCACAGGGTTACACAGAGGTTTTGTTTACCACTGCAGGACGAGTTTGAGTTTGACTTCTCTGGTAACACTACATATTTTGCTGAAGAAACTCAGTGTTGTTGAAAAAAGGATGGATCTAGGCCTGTGCCTGCTGATGGTTAGCCGACTCAGTCGACTGCAGTAACAGTCCTCAGTGAAGGTAAAACTAATTGACTTTCAGTTTAATTTACAGCAGTTATACAACTTTTACGCACATAAACAAACTGTACATTTCTATAAGCGAGTAAATTGATAACCTGCAGTAATTCCACATTCATTGCACATAGCAGATAACAGTGCTGCAGTTGCACTAGATTCTGGAGCACTGCTGTGATGATTTGAGCCATAGTCAGGTCAGGAGGTTAGATGATGATCACCACCTCACCTTATCATCCTCAAATCCCAAACTCATCCCAACCAAAAGTACTAGATTGAGCTCCACCAAAATCATTCCAGAGAACACAGTTCTCTTCCACTGCTCCACAGCTCAATGCTGGGGGGCTTTATACCCCTGTAGCCCACTCCTGGCATTAGGCAGCATGGTGCCAGTAGGGTCATGCTGTTTATCTGCTACAGAGAGTCCTATTCTATTGGCAGTACTTCTCTCTACAGGGACTAGACAAGCTGTGTGTGTGCATTTGCATGTATTCATTAGAAGGGGTGTCCACAAACATTTAACCAGTGATCTGCTAGTGATATATGTATATATATATATATATATATATATATGTGGAGACATGGACTCCACAAGACAGCTGAAGGTCTGCTGTGGTATGTGGCACCAACACTAACGTTAGCAACAGATCCTTTAGGTCCTGTAAGTTGTGAGGTGGGCGTGGCCTCCATGAGCATCAGTTAGACTTGGGTGCCCATGACCCACTTTGCTAGTTCACTGGTTCTTTCTTGTAGCACCTTTTGTAGGTATTGACTACTGCATATCGGGAACACGTCACAAGCCCTGCCTGATTGTTTGGAGATGTTCTGACCCAGTGGTCTAGAACATCTCAGTTTGGTCCTTGTCAAACCTGCTCAAATCCTTATGCTTGCTCATTTGTCTTGGTTTTAACAAATCAACCTAAATTTTTAACTTGCTGCCTAATATATTGCACCCACTAACAGGTGCTGAGATAAAGAAATTATAATATTCAGTGATATCACCTTACCAGTCATAATGTTATCGCTAATTGGTGAATTTGTACTATATTATATATAAATATCTAAATAAATAAATATCTAAATAAATAAATATATATCTTTTTCAAAGGAAACAGGCTTCTGACATTTAATAAGCCTTCATTTTATACTTATTCTAGGTGACGTCATTAAATCAGTGCAACCCTTTGCGACATCCAGCTTGTTTCATTTTCTGCTCTAGTTTATTTTATTCCTCTCATTTTTAAGGTAAGCTGGGCATTTCTGAGGCCTGTTTTTTTTTCTCCATGCTCTCCATGGCAGATCACCGCATGCAAGATGCAAAAACAGTGAGGGCTGGCAGAGATAAATCCCACCTTCAGCAGCTGTTAGGAAAGCTATCTCAGAACACAAAGATTTGGAAAATATCATGGCTATCTGTTCCCTTGTGCCCCAGGTTGCCTTTATGATAGCTGAGACGCAGACCGATTAAAGCCGCTCTTATCTCCCAAACCCTGTCAATTATTCTCTCGGCGTGTGGAATTCAGGAGCAAAGGGCTGGAAATGCGGTGTGATCCTGCTCCAGCAGAAGCATTTCCAGTGGACACTGTGCTCTCGGTGTGGAAAGACAGCGCTTTTGAAGCACAGAAGCAGCTAATAGGAGATTTACCCATTAAACTGTATATACCTCCATGGATCACATGGACGTCTGATTTTTCATATCATACAAACCATTTTTAATTTTTTTATTTTTTATCATGTCTGTATGTTACTCTGATCCTGAGTCCAAGTCCTGTGGATCAGCCTAATTAACCGATACCCAATCCAGCTACTTTTTGCATCCCTAGTAATTGAATCTATTATTTCCTCTACCTGTGAAATGCTCACTGTGCCACTGCCGACACAAGCCCAATGCATGATCTATCCTCTCCTAGGCCAAAATCATCTATTTTAACATTGTCAGTCTCACAGATCTTCTTTCCAAAACACACACCAGGCTTTAACTGTTTAACTGATCCCTTAAAAACTTCTGTCGCTAATGTTGTGGTGACCGGCTTCTAATGATGATTATGAATAAGCCATATCCTGAACAAGCTGAGTTGGGTCTGTCCGTTTGGATATCAGTTTGTCTTTTACTACAAATTTATCCATCTCAACATTATAAATAATTATAGTGCCGTGGCTTCTTATCCCCCCCCCCCAAAAAAAAAAATCAATAAGCTTCAGTAAATGCACTCAATGATTGATTGAACTCTTTAGAATAATTACAATTATGTCTGCTTTACCTACTTTGTACAGTGAACATCAACATACGTAAGTATGTCACAGCAATCCTATACAACTTTGCTGAGCTGCACATATACAGCACATATAGCATCATCTCCGGCACATATAGCATCATCTACAGCACAAATAGCATCATCTACAGCACATATAGCCTCATCTACAGCACATATAGCGTCATCTACAGCACATATAGCCTCATCTACAGCACATATAGCATCATCTACAGCACATATAGCATCATCTCCGGCACATATAGCCTCATCTCCAGCACATATAGCCTCATCTCCAGCACATATAGCCTCATCTACAGCACACATAGCATAATCTCCAGCACATATAGCCTCATCTCCAGTACATACAGCCTCATCTCCAGAACATATAGCATCATCTCCAGCACATATAGCCTCATCTACAGCACACATAGCATCATCTACAGCACATATAGCCTCATCTACAGCACATATAGCATCATCTACAGCACATATAGCATCATCTCCGGCACATATAGCCTCATCTCCAGCACATATAGCCTCATCTCCAGCACATATAGCCTCATCTCCAGCACATATAGCCTCATCTCCGGCACATATAGCCTCATCTACGGCACATATAGCCTCATCTACGGCACATATAGCCTCATCTACGGCACATATAGCGTCATCTACGGCACATATAGCCTCATCTCCAGTACACATAGCATCATCTACGGCACATATAGCCTCATCTCCAGTACATATAGCTTCATCTACGGCACATATAGCCTCATCTACAGCACATATAGCATCATCTCCGGCACATATAGCATCATCTCCGGCACATATAGCTTCATCTACAGCACACATAGCATCATCTACAGCACATGTAGCCCATCTACAGCACACATAGCATCATCTACAGCACATGTAGCCCATCTACAGCACATATAGCCTCATCTACAGCACACATAGCCTCATCTACAGCACACATAGCATAATCTCCAGCACATATAGCCTCATCTCCAGCACATATAGCCTCATCTCCAGTACATACAGCCTCATCTCCAGTACATACAGCCTCATCTCCAGAACATATAGCATCATCTCCAGCACATATAGCCTCATCTACAGCACACATAGCCTCATCTCCAGCACATATAGCCTCATCTCCAGTACATACAGCCTCATCTCCAGAACATACAGCCTCATCTCCAGCACATATAGCCTCATCTCCAGTACATACAGCCTCATCTCCAGAACATACAGCCTCATCTCCAGAACATACAGCCTCATCTCCAGCACATATAGCCTCATCTCCAGTACATACAGCCTCATCTCCAGAACATATAGCCTCATCTACAGCACATTCTCAGCACATTCCCAAGCAATCAAGACTATACGTCTACTTGTACTTACACATAATGTGGCGTCCCAGTGTATGATCTGATTCTTAATCATAGCTTCCCTCATTATTGATGAATGTCACTAATAAAGCTGTAATATGTGGAAATGGTTTGTGAAAAGATGTTTCTAATATCAGGATTTTGATGCCAGTCTCCTCAAAGACAGCTGGTAGTAACTAATTGCTCACCTTTATAGCAGCAGTACAAGCTTAATAGATGAGCAAACGCTAGGAATGCAAAAACTATATGTAAATAACTGTAGCAGCTATAATGATGGTGACTTATTAAATGACAAAACTGGGACAATTATTGATTTCTGTTGAGCTGGGAAGCCCAAACCTGGTCCTGAAGCTCTACCAGGGTAGGTCCAACCCCAATCTAACACACCTGATTCAGATCTTCAGGGTCTTCAGGGTTATAAATATCAGAGCTTCAATCTGCTCTGCTAAGGAGTAAAATACATACATGATCAAACACTGATTTCAAGTAACGGTTTAAACTCTAAACTTTAATCAGGTGATTATTTGCCAATGTAAATACGAGTGATATAATTATTATGGTATTGTGTTTCAGACGGATGCTTAGAGACATTTCACAGCACACAAATATTAAATACTACAGCATTTTCCCAAGCAATCAAGACTTCATCTGTGCTAAAGAAAACACTGAGCCAGTTCCAGCATATGATTCCACCCATAATCATATATTAATATCTGAATTTCTTTCCACACATTCAGACAATGGCGCAGCAGCTCTCACCACCTTAAAGAGAAGAGAAACAGTCCCGCAGGACCGAAAACACCAAAGCGCCTCTCGACATACGATAAATGTGCGGGGGCAGAGCCGCCCAGATGGTCTCAAAGTGCTGCCCGACTCTGAGCTGCTAGTCAAGGTTAAATGCGATCAGGCCGCACCTGGAAGGGTGCAGCAAGGTAGGACCCTGAATCACAGCGACAAACTAAGCAAAAACAAACTTACTAGTGTTCCCGTGGCAGGAATGACCTCACATAGAAAAATCTGCACCCTGTAGGATTGCATCAGCTGCTCTTCAAGGCAACGACCTCTGCTGTAGTTAAGAAGTGCAGAAGTGTTGCTGTAATGTTTTAAATACAAATAAAATGTTATGGGCCGCTGGCTTTTAAACTGTTAAATGAAAGAAAGGAAAATTCCAGCCATGTTGACATGCATTTCACTGCTGTTGGTACAAATCTCTTTTCTATAAAACAGCAAATTTACAGGAGAATGAAAAAACTCACATTTTTAGCAATTTTTTTAGCAAATAATTTTTAGCTCAAAATTGACAGGTTTTTCATTTTAAACGACTGATACAGGAAGTGGAGACATGGATGACGCCCAACCCAAGGAGTGTCCTAATTCAGGGACTGCATTCTTTAAAGAGCACGGTCGATGAATGCATGGCCCGACATAAGACCTTACCACTGTGCCACAAAATAATTTTGGAGATTATCTTTAGTGTTTATGTTAAATGCATATATATATATATATATATATATATATATACAGTGAGTCCAAGAAGTATTTGATCCCTTGCTGATTTTCTTTGTTTGCCCACTAATAAAGACACTATCCTTCTGCACTTTTAATGGTAGATATATTCTAACATGGAGAGACAGAATATCAAGACAAAAATCCAGAATATAATTTTAAAGAATATATTTTAATTAATTTGTATTTCAATGAGGAAAATAAGTATTTGATCCCTCTTGCCAAACACACTCAATACTTAGTGGCAAAGCCTTTGTTTGCAAGCACAGCGGTGAGACGTTTGTTGTAGTTAACCACAAGTTTAGCACACACACCAGGGGGAATTTTGGCCCACTCTTCTTTGCAGATCCTCTCTAAATCATGAAGGTTGGTGGGCTGTCGCTTGGCAACTCTGACCTTCAGCTCCCTCCATAGATTTTCGATCGGATTGAGGTCTGGCGACTGGCTGGGCCACTCCATGACCTTAATGTGATTTTTCTTGAGCCAATCCTTTGTTGCCTTTGCTGTATGTTTAGGGTCGTTATCATGTTGGAAGACCCAACCACGGCCCATTTTCAGATCCCTGGCAGAGGGGAGGAGGTTGTCCCTCAGGATTGTGCGGTACATGGCTCCATCCATCTTCCCAGTGATGCGGTGAAGTAGCCCTGTACCCTTGGCAGAGAAACACCCCCAAAACATTATGCTTCCACCTCCATGCTTGACGGTGGGCACAGTGTTCTTGGGGTCATAGGCAGCATTTTTCTTCCTCCACACATGGCGGGTGGAGTTGAGGCCAAAAAGTTCAATTTTGGTCTCGTCTGACCACAAAACCTTCTCCCAATAACTTGGTTCATCTTTCAAATGATCATTGGCATACTTGAGGCGCGCCTCCACATGTGCTCTCTTCAGCAGGGGTACCTTTCGGGCACTGCAGGATGTGAATCCATTGTTGCGCAAAGTGTTGCCAATTGTTTCCTTGCAAACTGTGGTCCCAGCTGCCTTCAGGTCATTTGCTAACTCCTGCCGAGTGGTTGCAGGACGATTTCTGACTGTTCTCAGCATCATTGCCACCCCACGAGGCGAAATCTTCTTTGGAGCACCGGGCCGAGGTCTGTTGATTGTCATGTTATACTCTTTAAACTTTCTGATAATTGCACCAATAGTTGTTACTTTCACATCCAACACCTTACTAATCTTTTTGTAGCCCATTCCAGCTTTGTGAAGGTCAACAATTCTGACTCTGAGGTCCTGTGACAGCTCTTTGGTTTTACCCATGTTGGAGACTTGAAATCTGTGTGATCTATCTGATTCTGTGGACAGGTGTTTTTCACACAAGTGATTAGTGAGAACAGGTGGCTTCAGGTCAGGTAACAAGTTGATTGGGAGTGTCTAACTGGTCTGTAAAAGCCAGAACTGCTAATGAATACTAAGGGATCAAATACTTATTTCACTCCATGAAATACAAATCAATTAATATATATTCCTTAGATTTATTTTCTGGATTTTCTTTTTAATATTCTGTCTCTCCATGTAAGAATACATCTACCATTAAAAGTATAGAATGATCATGTCTTTATTAGTGGGCCAACGAAGAAAATCAGCAAGGGATCAAATACTTCTTGGACTCACTGTATATATATATATATATATATATATATATATATATATATATATTCACCAAATAATAATTACAAAACAACCACAACAACAAATTTCAGCAAATTCCCTCACTAGGGACGGGGGCAATATGGTAAAAATATCCCAATATTTATCACAATATATGTAATCACAGACTAAATACATCAGTAGCGACACTCTTAAAACTACTATTCAGAGACTCTCCTGTACTCAATACAGTGAACATCTGCTGAACTTCACTCAATTAAACCAGTCTAATTACACTGTTAGTAATGAAACCTGCAGCTGATCAGTGTTTATAAAGCACTTACGTCTTACATATCCTCCATATGGTTAGAAAAGCACATAAAAAATACTGCCATATTGCCCACCTCTAGTGGTATCCGCTTATTTCATACTGATGTACCATTTCAAAATAACGTACAGCGCCTCTACCTTGTGGCTTTCGTAAATGCACATGGGGGAATGAGGTTATCTGGCCGTGTACTAGATTGACAGTAGAAATTTGACGAGTAATTGTGAAACAAAACTAGGGATGGGCGATATGCCGATGTTTTATTAAATTACTTTATTATTTTATTTATCTTATTGTGATAAATTTGGCAATTTTGCAATTGTGATACACAATATACTTTTCATGCATATCAAGGATCTTGTCAGTGCTTAAAGAACACTGATCAACTGCAGATTTCATTACTAACAGTGTAATTAGACTGGTTTAACTAGACGAAGTGCAGCACACCTTGGATAAAAATATGGGAGAGTAATTTTTAAGAATCTGTCACTACTGATGAATTTTGTCTGTGTTCATTCGTATCACAATATTGTTTTTCACCAGATCACCCAGCTCTAAACACAACCCTCAATTTGAGATACCATCAGCATTATCAAACACCGTGGAATACGGTATTACCGTTATACCGCCCAAGCCTTTACAGTTGTAAAAAGAGTTTTTAGGTGTTTTTCTCAGCATAGTAGCTGGCAGGTGAAAAAAAAGTGTTGTCAGCTGGGCCAACAGGGCCATAGCCTTGACATGACAAGACTTCCCCTATTGCCAATTCTCAGTAAACATGTTGCCATGGATACCTCAGCTAGGATGGATATCATTTCTCTGAAATCTCTAGAGAATTCTCTGGGGGTGGTGGGAAAGGGGGTGGGGTGTTCCACTGGGTTTTCTGCAGCTTTGGCCATCTTTCATAAAAATGTTCTTCACTAATAATGCCCTACTGTGTTGGTCTAAACTGGCTCTGGTGGGTCCATGTCATTTCCTTTGGGATGGGAAGCACAGCAGGATTACCCTTTGAGCTCTCTATTATTTTTTGTTTATCCTGGCCTTAGAACTCCTGCCATTCAACCCAGCCCCTCTATATAAAACCAATAACAGTTAGGGCCTTTAAACGCTCGAACACTTTATTAATCAATTATATATATATATATATATATATATATATATATATATATATATATATATATATAGAGAGAGAGAGAGAGATATATATATATATATATAGAGAGAGAGAGAGAGAGATATATTATATATGTGTGTGTGTGTGTGTACTTTTTAAAAATGTTTAACTCATTATTCTTTTTCTAAGAATATTAAGAATATAAATAGTTGATAGAAATATTGGTGCTTTATAGAAGGTTATTAAAAGAAAAGGTTTCCTACCTATCAGAGAAACTCTATGATTTATCATGTAACCTTTGCAGAGAAGTTGTGTTCCCTATATTCCCTATTCAGCCATCAATCACATTTAATACATTTAATTGAATTGAAATGTATCATTACATAAAACAATGTGAAAGCAAGCTGAGGTCAACAGTGGCATGAAAAAATTCCCTGTGGGGGCGTTCAGATGACGCCTTTCCACACTCTGTCAAGCATTCACACTCTCTCTTGTTATTACTGTGTATGGAGTGGTACAAACTGCAGCATAAAAAGTCTTCCTCTTGACTGTACACCACTTTGTGTCTAAATTAAAAAACGTCAACTTTTTTGCTAAAAATGCCACATAAAGCTGCTTTAAAGGCAGTTTAACCTTCAAGTAGCAGCTTCGATCAGTGTGATGCTCAATTGTGGTGAGGAAGGCAGGACAATGTTTGCGAGGAACTGCGTCACACAGCATTACCGAAGTCATATTTGTCTTGTGTTTACCTTCTTGTTAACTTATCTATAAAAAGAACCTCCTTTTTTCCAGTTCCCACCCACTATCCAGAGTTACATAAAGCGCTGCCGCATCTTTACACACTGCTGCTAACTCAATGCCGCTGGACAACTGAACGCCCTCGGAGGAGAACGCTACCTGCCAGGTCTGTGAAGTCAGCTCACAGAAGCCTGCGTGGGCTAGCATCATGCTGAAAGGCTACCTGCCCTCCCACAGAGACTGAGGCCAATTAGGCACTATGGGACTCCTGGCCATGGATCAAACCTTCGATCTCCTGAAGCCAGAGTAGTACTTAGACAGCTGCATCACTCCTTTTGAGCAATGAAACTCAAATTCTCCCAATTTGGTTCTGCCAATTAACCCACCACTTCCTAGCTCCAGTGCTCCAGACACTAGGAGGGTAAGGACTTAACACACGTCTCCTCCGGTACACCTGAATCCACCCACCACCTCTTTTCAAACTGCCGCCCATGCGGCAACGCTGGGCAGCCAACAGGCTCAGAGGAAAGTGCCAGGTCCCCAACGCCACCATATCAGCTAACAGATGCCTGTTCTGGACAAGGGAGAGAGCGCCGTCTACCCACCCGGTGAGAGTGTGGCCGGTTGTGCTCTCTCAGACTCCGGCTGCTGATGGCAACACAGCCTGGCTCGGGATTCGAACCTGAATCCCCGGACCATAGTGGTAGCTCATTAAACCAAATGTGAAACAGCATAAACAGTGCAATTCTGTGGAGTTTGAGGAAATCTGAGATGAACAAAGCATCTGACAGCATAAGCAGTGAAAAACGGCCTGAGGGACTTCTGACTGTACGTCATATAAAGAATGTTAGATATAAAGATGGAGAGTTTTCAGGACAGTGGTTCCTGTGGGTTTGAGAAGCATGACATTTAGGAGCAGTATTCATTACGTCTACGTAAAGCTTTTAATCACAGCAGGATGGTTCCAGAGCGATCCAGCAGGTAAGGCATCAAGGCTGTAGCAGTAGCATAGCAGGTCTGGTTAAACTGGTGGTGACGTAATTAAAAATCTCAAATGTCCATGAATCCAGAGATCTCTCTCCTTATCTGAGAAGGAGAAGCTATTTTTCTGCCTCAGTGTAGACTCAGAAACCGAGCCAGTGCGTGACTTCTGAGCACCAACATGAAGGTTATATCCTCAGACGGGGGCGAAGAAGGCTTGTGGTAGAAGGCTCTGTAGGTACTGATGAAGAGACTGCAAAGGGTGATTGAAGCAGATGAGGAAGATCAAATGGACAATGAGTTCACTCAGATACTCGAGACCATTTCGGACTTTGGAGCAGGATCGAGTTTCCTTTATCTGATGCGAGTACTTTGATTAATGTGGGTCTGATCCGATCTTTTTTTTATAGTCACAGAATTTAGGTAAGACCTTCTAGTCTGCTAACTAGTACTACAGTAAAGCCCCTTAGCTTTGACCAAAATGTGACATTCTGGACTGATATGTGAAATAACAGTGACCAGAAGAAGCGTATAGCACTGCCAGCAGTTCTAGTTTGAATGTTGCTCAGGGTAAACATCAGAAAATGGGCTCTAACCATATGCGCTATGTACATTTTCCATGGCCATGGTTAGAATAGAGGAAGCTAGCTGTACTTCCCCATTTAAAAAATTGTTTTGTACTGCAAATATTTAATCATATTTTAGCCAAAAGTTTATTGTTATAAGCAAAACATACTGGATGTGCATTGGAACCAAACATTTTTTGAGCAAACGTTTTGGGACCCCCTTCAATTTTAGCCAAAAGTTTGTAGACTTTACAGCTTTATTAACGTATTGGACGGGTTTTTGGACCAACCATGCTTTTGGGCAAAGGTTTTGACATCCCACATTTTACTACACACATATACCACAGCGACACCTTAGCAACCATTTTTAGCTACACATTAGCAACCAACACACCATAGCAAGCACCTGAGATACTATAGTAACCTGTGAGAACCACTTCCTTCAGGAAATGCATTTGTCTAATGCCTTCTGCTATCCGGTGTCGGATCAGAGGAGGATAGGTTGCCCTTCTAAGTCTTGGTTCCTCTCAAAGGTTTTCCTTGCCACCCTGGCCCCTGGCTTGCTGGAAAGATGCTCGGACACGGATCTCTGTAAAGCTGCTTTGTGACTTTCGTTGAGTAAAGTGCTATAGAAATAAATGATTAATTATTTAATTGTACTGAATTAAACCACCAAACTTCTAAAAAGTGTCCCACTGTTCCATGTTAGTGGATAATAACATAATGCAGAAAATGTGTAAATGCAAAAAACACAACACAACAACAACAATGGATCATATCTCAATAACTTTTTATTGGATACTCATGCAGTTAATATATGCCTGGATCTTCCGCATTGCAACCCAGAGATGATAAAGGCATGTAAAGTAGTTTCTCTACATCAGGTGTCACCTATCTTATCCATAAAGGGCCGTTGTGGCATCAGCTTGCTCAGGAAATTGCTGAAATTGCCTACTGGGGCCAACTAATTAAAGAAGTGCTGCGGCTTGTTAGGAATGAAAACCTGCAGACATGCCGTCCCTTTGTGGATAAGGTTGGTGACCCCTGCTCTACATCACTGATAAGGAGTCTTACCCTTGTTTCTTACCCTAACAAGAGTTTGTAGATGGGGATGGAGCTTTACATGCCTCAAACTGAAAACCCACACAGCTAGCTTCTAGCATCCTTTGGACCAAGTAGGAGGAAGATATTCAATATTCAGTCTTTGATGTCCGTCTCACAATCCTCAATCTTATTAAGTTGGTGTCTGTAATCTGGTCTGGCTGATGCATGCAGTTGTGTGTCATCAGCATAGCAATGGAAGTTAAAGCCATGTGTATGGATACCATGCCCCACTGGCAGCATATATGAGGAGAATGAAGATATTGTCTGCATTTACATGGTGGACACGCTTGGACGGAAGCTATTGGTCGGATGTATTAGTGTCTCTGTAATGCGTAAAGCTAAGCTATTAGAAGGATGGCACTGCTAGAATTGAATTAGAACACAAACCTTCCATATTCAAGTTAGACAAGCTTTTGTGAATGCTAAATCTCTCAGTCCTTTAAAAACCAAGGAAGCTAGACCACTGTTTTGGGAATTTCCCTTTTTTCGAAGCAAATAGTAGTGCAGAATCCTATAGGACATTCCTGTTATAAAATATGCCTGATAATATGGCCCTTGTTGCTAGCCCCTCCTACTCTCGGTGCATCAACCATCGTGCCACCTGGATGGATGGCAGCTTCCCTGATCTTAACAAGACCAAGGAGCTTTGTTTTGGATGGAGAATGTGTCCCTAAACTAGGGATGCACCGATCCAACAAGCTGTTCTGATACCATACAGATACATAAAATTAGTGTATCGGTCAATACCGATCCAATACCATTGCTGAATTAATAAACCATATGCCTCACCATGTTGGAGAGACTTCAGGATTGATTAAACATTACTGTCACTAATGTTTATAAAACAAACTATGACAAATTAAATAAAAATGCACTAAATTGTTGTTTGTCGCTAAAATTAATAACTGCTGGACCTCGGCACAGTATTGACTGGGCTCAGGAGTTCTGACATTTAAAGTCTATGAGACCAAAAAGGAGATAGCAGCTCCTCCCTTCTCGGCTCTCCTTATATGGAAGAGCAACTGTGGCAGTGACGTCATTACCCCTCCCATCATCTCTCTCTAGCACTGAAGAACGGCAGAAACAGCAATACTGTAACTTTTAAAAATGATGACCTGGGATTAAAATCTTAAACGCAAAAATATTTAGTAAAAAAAATAAATAATCTGTATTCGACCATGCCTGACTGCCTGTGGTAGATCAGGTACATCTACATGCTACCCTGTCTGTAGGTGTCTCTGATCCTGAGTTATGAAGCCTAGAATACGGGCGGTGCGGGAATCGGGTTCAGTGAATGAACCAGACCTGTGGATTATCAGATGCCAGTATCTGATAATTAGTATCAGGATCGATATCTGATCCTAGTATCAGATCTGTGCATCCCTACCCTAAACCAGTTACCAATTAGAAGCAGGAAGTGGAACCCTCACTGACCACAGACTCACTTTTCAGATCAGTGTGGGTTATTTCTACAAAAAGAAGTTGAGAAGTTTTAACAGCAGCAAACATTGAACCTTGATCATGGTTTACAGGTCACTTATGGAGCATGTGCTCAGTTTTAGCAGTGCCTTGGTACGGGAACCTCTTGGTTACTGTCAGTGCAAAAGCTATACATCTGATCCGTAACCATAAAAGGCAATTCAGGTCTACAACAACCCTACACACTCCCCTCATTCATCATTCCAGCTGCTGCCATTGGACAGGAGACTTAAGGTCCCAATAGCTATAAAGGATATGTACACAAAAACATTTGTGCTCTCTGCTGTAACCATTTTGAAGAAGGACCCCTTACATGTTCTATGTGCACTGTTGTAAGCAGTCTAAGTGCCTAGTAAGATCCTCAGACAAAAAAAAATAAAATAAAAATAAATGAAAATTGCTTCACTTCCAGCGCAGGTTCTTCACCACCAACTTCTGAGAAAACACTCCTCCACAGGGAACTGCAGACCATCAACATATGCAGCAGAGTGGCACACAAGAGGCCTTTGCTCACTTCTGCACAGGAATGAGAAGAGTGAGCAGAATGTCCTGTAGAATGCAGGGATTTCTGCCACTGCTAGTAGACCCATATGACCGTATGCTTCCATACACCTGCAGCTTCAGCTACTTGAATGCCCAAATGCAGTCCCTCCTTTTAGCCAATCATTAACAACGAGACGCTCACTGCACTGCACCACCTCTTCTCAATCTATGAATCTCTCCACACACCCCGCAGATATCTATAGCCCCACCATCCTCATGCAGCGCTATCTGCCGGAGCCTGAAGTTACTAACACCTTTTTATTTATTACCACTAATTTTTTTAATTTATCTATATGTTTATTGTGTGTAATTTTGGGCCAGATCACCAAAGAATTTTACTTTTATGTAAATTTAATATACAATAATTTAAATGAGTTATCTTTGGATTGATCTGCTGGTGATTAATCACCCATGATTAACCATTGCTTTCTTATAAGGGTAAAAATAAACCTTAAATTATATTTTTTCAGCTTGGAATTGAATGACTTGTCTGAACGTGAACCCCCAACATGTAAAATGTTGCCTTGTGCTCTGTGCCTTAAACAATGCCAAAGGTTTCTGAGATAATATTACTGTAATGAGGACAAGATTTGAGGACACGCCTGAACAGATTCACCCACATTAACAATGCCGACCATACATGCTTTGGCACTATACTCCATTCCTCACATGGCTTTACCTCCAAGCAAGGAGATTAGTACCTTTAATCCACTTCTGTGAGGTGGGTACCTCTCATATGGAGTACACTATAATCCATCTCTGAGTCAAGGCACATACAGTAATACTGTACCAGAGTCGTTTTGGCGTTGTTTTCATGCAGCAGGTAAAAGTGGCCCAAATCTGATCTTTTTGTCATATGGAACACAGATGTGTTATCTATGTGGCAGTGTGAACGGCAAAAACACACTGAATCTGACATTTTCAGTTCCTATTCAGGTCATTTTCATTGATACTGGTATTGAAATCCAATACATATCCAATACGTGGCAATGTGCCTCAGTCGGAATAACCAGATCAGAATTTTTACGTCAAATTTTACATCAATCCTATTCCTCAAGTCCTCATAAATGTGTGCTGAAAAGAAAGGAAATGGATGAAAGCAGAGAGGGAGGTCACATATTTCAAATATTTGGGGTAAAGACCTGAAGATTGCTGGTTCAAATCCTGGGTCATGCTGCCTGCCAGAGCCAGAGAGAGCACTGCACCACAGTACACAACAGGCAGAACATTTGCACTATGATTATTTGCACAGCTGTACAGATGTTAATTTTTAAATGTTTACATAATTATATCTGTACATACAATATGTGTTTTTTTTTACAGCTCTTTATTACATTTAATACTTTTTAAACTTATTATTCTTTACTATATTTATTGTTTAGTGTACTTTTCTCTCTCAGTGTTTGTTACATGTCATACTTGTGACAATTTCTCCCCACATCACTTCAGTGAGGTGCTGGTCAGCAGCCCAACATTTGGGATGATGTCTTTGTTCAAAGAAAATTAGATACCCAAGGATCAATGGTTCAAATCCTGGGTCATGCTGCCTGCCATCAGCAGTTCTAGCCTGAGAGAGCACAACTAGCCTTGTTCTCTCTGGGTGGGTAGATGCACTTTCACGAATGTCAGATATAGGTCACATTTGGGCCACTTTACCTGCTGTGTGAGCAACAGAAGATGTTTGCACACTAAAAAAGACAGGATACAGTTTATTATAGCCTTTTTATTTTAGTACTTTTAAATATTTGAATAAATGTTAATTCCATTGGTAAACTAAGGGGTTGGGGAGGGGGTGTCATACTGTAAGCATTGCAGTTTCAAATTTCCATTTGTTTTTAAGGAGCTTTGCACAGCTGTGTGTGTTTTGTGCAGAACACTCCAGGGACCCTCAGTTGAAGTTTGTTCACCTCAAAATGGTCAAGGGTGGTGTTTTTATTTCTCCAGCTGTAAAGTTGGATGGATTAGAGGTTGCAATCCTTCTCAAAATCAAGTCCCAAGCACAAAACAAGCAGCCCCACGTATGCCCAGTCAGAACAGGTACTTTTGGAAATAACATTTTGATAGCTCAGCTAACTGACAGATCCAACACTAGTGTTGCCTAGCAACAGGCAGACACACAGCCTAAAGCAACCTTTAAAAAACACAGCAGCGAGAACCCCCAAAAAAACTTCACACAGATAACAGCAGTGTGAAGACTTCTAATAAGACACCAACCCTAATGTTTTAAATCAGCCAGTGTGGAACTAATCCAACTACACTATACGGACAAAAGTATTGGGACACCGGCACATTAACTACAGGAGCTTTTATGCCATTCCATTCTAAACCCATAGGCTGTATTAATAAGGAGCTGGCCCTCATTTGCTCTAAGCTCTACCAGCAGCAGCAGGTCTGGAGCTCTGTTGGAGGCTTTTCTGCACTCTGCTCTGAGCTCAGCACTCGGCCCTGACCCCGCTCTGTAACTTTACGTGGTCTGACAGACACTCGGTGGCTGAGCTACTCTCTGTGAGCTGTTCCTCCTAAACTCTTCCACTGTTCAATAATAACACCACTCACAGCTGATGGAGGAAGTTTCACCAGCTGACTTGCTGGAGTTCAGTGAGCTCTTTAGAACCTCCTGTTCTTTCACTAATGTGTGGAAGAAAGGCAGACTGCATGTCCAAATGTTTGTGGACACCCCTGCCAATGAATGCATTCAGCTACTTTAAGTTACACCCATGGCTGACATAAATATGCAAATGCAAACAGAATGATGGTGGAGCTCCAGCCCATACTTTTAGAATGAGTCTGGGAGTATGAGATGAGGTAGGTGAGGAGGTCATCATCATCCAAAATCCTGATCTCACAGCAATGCTCCTCCAAAATCTAGTAGAAAGCCTTTTTCCCTGAACAGCAGAGACAGTCGAAACTCTTTTAATACTCTTGATTTCAGGAGAAACAGGAATGAGCAGGTAGTGCATACACAGAAAACATCAGACAGCCACATCAGCCAACTATTCCTATATCGGGATGGCCTTAATGTGTACCCCACTGTTGGTACAGAGGTAAGGACTTGTTTATATAGGGGAGAAGCACTCTGGCATAACACTGTCCGTAAGTCAAACGTGAGAGAATGTGCAGGATCTTGAAACACTATGCCTTTCTGATCTCTTCTAAGCCTGAGACAACAACAACAGCGAAAGCGAAAATCCCTGCCTCGCTACAGAAGGTTACAGAGAAGCCGTGCGGCATCCACTTGAATCAGTGCACGCTCTAACTGAGTTATTTTTGTGCACTCGTGGCAGCGGGTGGAAAGCATTATTGTTCTGTTCTCTGTGCCCTGCAGTGGGAGATGCACATAAATGCTCCAGAGAGAGAGAGCGAGAGGGTGAGGGGACGAGAGAAGGAGGGAATCAGGGGGAGAGAGAGACAGAGAGGGGGACATCAAAGCTGACTGTTCGTTATGAACAACTCAGCCAAAAGCTCTTTATTGCTCACCTGCCCCCTCTACTGTAGCCCTGCACCTGCGGGAGGCAGCGATTGGGGATGGTGGAAGACTCCGCACCGTCCGCAAATGCTCCCACAATGATTCCAGAAGGAGACCACAGAAGCTGACTTTCAGAGACCCTGCCCTCGAGGCCCTGGCGAGAGCGCTGCTCAGGCTGCCTCTCCAAGCCTGAGATCCAACCCAACAACCCACCCCTCCCACCGTGGAGCCGGAGGCGGAGGGGGGGTGCCTGGGCCCAACACTGATGCAACAATGTGTGAACGCAGCCCTGAGGGAGCGCGGGATCCCGGCCTGGTGCTGAGTTATTCAGGGGTGGTACTGGCTGCTCTGTCACGGCGTTGCTCTGTTCTTAGGCTGTATGATGACATAAGACTTCTTGTAAAACAAACTTCTTGTTTGCTTTGAATGCAGCGACCAGCGCAGAAATACCAATACTGGAATGATCTGTAAAGGGTTAAACGCTACCTGTCCAAATGTTTGTGGACACCCTTTTTAAAGAATGCATTCTTCTGCTTTATAAAGAATGCATTTTTCTGTTGTTGTTGAAAACATGTTCATGCAGTGAAACTACGTCCTTTTTTGGTTGAACGTTTTCAGGTTGTTTCAGCAACTTGTTTTTAATTTAATTACAAATATGAATTTATTTTTTATATTCATAATTACTCTAAGAATGTACAAAATGTACAAATTAAGCACTCATTTATTTAGTAAGACAAAAAAAAAAATAAGTTAACTAGCCCATTTGGGGATTCCAGAGATCTAGCTGAACCCCACCGCTCAAGTACAATGTGCTCCCTATAGGCTTACACTGCCAAGATAATCTGGCGCTAGCTTTAGCTGCTAATGGAAACTTAGCTTCAGCTTACCCTGCCACGAACAACACGCACCACTTGCCTGTCCACCTGAGCTCCATTTTTAAACGCTCCAACTTACAGGAGAAACGCAATGTGCTAGTTACATGCTAACACCGACAGGAAATTTTGCACTAGCATTAGTGAGTCCAACCTGGTGACATGGATGTGAAAATGCACATATACAGCTTATCTAGTCCCAGTAGAGAAGTACTGCCAATACAATAGGACTCTGCTGAGCAGATAAACATGATAAACATGCCTAATGCCAGGCAGGGGCTAGTGGGGTATATAAAGCCCCCCAGCATTGAGCTGTGGAGCAATGGAAGAACTGTGTTCTCTGGAATGATGGTGGAGGAGCTCCATCCAGTACTTTTGGATGAGTTGGGAAGCAGAGGAGATGACGTGGTCAGTTCCAAGGGTCATTCCTTTACAGCCACACTGGCCATTTTGTGGTACATGTATTAAAAAGCAGTGGTGTTTATGGCAGTATTACACTACAGTGTTTCCACTACATATATTTTGCAGTGGCCGCCCACCGCTACACTCGTTCAGTGTGGGTCTGTTGTTGCTGATGATAAAGTCCTAGAGGCTCTGCACTGCACTACGTCACTGTGGGAGGGTGTCCTGGAAGCAGAAGATACCAATATCACATAACGCAGCTTTGCATAAAAAGGGGTTCCTTAGGGGATCTTTAGAAAAAGAGTTCTACACAAGACCACGGCAACTCAGAAGAACCATTTAAACATTTAAATAGTAATTTGTCTGATTACATGGTTCTTCACATTATCGCTGTGTGGCAAAAACCTTCTATCTCCCATGTACATTTTGATAAAATTGATATTTACCTTCCTATAGTGACGCCATTCCACTATGTGCTAGAGCACATCGGCTACAATCACGCTACCCACAGTCTCTTGAGGCAGCACCTCTATTAGCGTTATAGAAACCTGTTCTGGATATAAAATCAAATCCATCATCTAAAAATACACAGAGCTGAAATTCTGTTGGCAATAACACACTTTGACTTTTTCCTTTATTATTGAGGTCTAAATTCACTGTTATTGAGCTTTGCAGTAAAACTACAGTGATATATAGAGTGCTGTTTGTTGGCTGTTATGACACATTTCTAAAGTTTTGTGTATTTTGATAGATTTAAGTATTGATTCAGCAAATTGAAAATCATACAGGCCATAATTCATAGGTCATAGGTCATATTACATACACAATAACCTATTACCATGCACTAGTCAAGTCAAGTCAAGTCAGATTTATTTGTATAGCGCTTTTGTTGAACTGTTGTCGTCACAAAGCAGCTTTACATAATTAGTAATAAATAAAAGACCAAGACAAAGAAGTAAGAAGAAATAACGTAAGACATTAAGGATCAAAGACCCCCAGTGAGCAGCCAACGACGACAGTGGCAAGGAAAAAGTCCCCCAGAGCTGGAGGAAGAAACCTTGAGAGGAACCAAGACTCACAAGGGGGACCCGACCCGTCCTCCTTACCAAACCAGATACAACAGATAGTTAATAGTGGTGATATTAATAGTGCAGATAGTTAAGAGTCCATTTAGGTTTGAACATGGTCATTAAACAGGTAGCAGTGGTAGGCGGGTGTGCCGCTGGTCTGGTATGGGTGGTGGGTGGGGGGCCTGCTGGTTGGACTGGTAGGTGGCAGCTGGTCTGACGCAGGTAGAGCGGACCTCAGCGGGCAATCTTCCAGCAGGTCGGGCTGGGTGGCCATTTACTCGGAGGAGGTAAAAAGAGAGAGTTAGTTCTGAAAGGATTTTATGGAGAGCAGAGAATGTTGAGCAGTTTATTACTGGCAGTAATAAACAGCACAAAATGTCCCGAAAGTTCCATAAAACGTCTGTTTAATGGTAATAACTATTTAAGACTGGCTGTTTACTGGTTGCTTAAACATTTGGATTCATAAAGTATGCAAACCAAAATTTAAAATGTTCAAATTAAAGTACGGCGTCCATCAGCTTCATGGTATCGGTGCAACACTAGTTTAAAGTGTGCTGTTAATCTTAACTTTTTTGTTTTTTTGGCATTTTTACTCCTCCGAAACCTTTTCAGTGGCCAAATCCTCTGCGATTAAGCATACAGTGAAAGCGTACAGTAGCCTGAAATACTGCTGCACTTTGAAAGTCGCACTACATTAGCTCAGACGCGTGACTCTCGGGAAAGCAAGCGATCTCTTCTGACTCTTCGCAAGTCAAAATGAAGTGGGCAGAAGGGGAACGGCACAGGTTACGCAAGAGCTCCCCTTTTAGGAGACAAAAAAGTAATTAAGTTTATCGTTCGACAGGGTGCTCGTGTCAGAAGACGTGCTTTACACGAGGTTAAGGAGCCATTTGATATTCATAAGCTTGATAAGAGGATTATTGCTCGTGAGCTTGAGATTACATGAAAGCCCGACGCTGAGTTCATTAGCTTTTCATTAGGAGGTCAGAACGTAATTTCTGGTTTTGACAGTCACCTGACACGAGCGGCACTGAAAGCAGATGCACTGAAGCCCAGTGGGAGAAGTGAGTGAGGTGAAGAACTGCCAAAATTCCCTTCTGAAATAAAGGCAACGGAACAAGTGCCCCCATTACCACGCGACATTTCAGCACTGTTTATTCGGCTTGACTTGAATTCACATTGTTAACTGTGGGATCTCTGGCATGAATAAACTGGGTGTATCTACGTATGTAGTGTGTGTGTGTGTGTGTGTTTGTTAGGCCCGTTTTTCTTACCAGTGGGATGTGTGTAAAGTACACACAAGCTTGGGGCTTATTTGCTCCCATTGTGACATCCCTCAAGGGAAATTTGCTACTCTCCCATGTGCATTTTGATAAAATTGATATTTACCTTCCTATAGTGACGCCATTCCACTATGTGCTAGAGCACATCGGCTACAATCACGCTACCCACAGTCTCTTGAGGCAGCACCTCTATTAGCGTTATAGAAACCTGTTCTGGATATAAAATCAAATCCATCATCTAAAAATACACAGAGCTGAAATTCTGTCGGCAATAACACACTTTGACTTTTTCCTTTATTATTGAGGTCTAAATTCACTGTTATTGAGCTTTGCAGTAAAACTACAGTGATATATAGAGTGCTGTTTGTTGGCTGTTATAACACATTTCTAAAGTTTTGTGTATTTTGATAGATTTAAGTATTGATTCAGCAAATGTAAAATAATACAGGCCATTATTTAGTCATATCACATACACAATAACCTATTACCATGCACTATTAATACTGGTAGTAATACACAGCTCTGGAAAAAAAAATAAGAGGCCACCCTACATGATCAGTTTCTCTGGTTTTACTAGTTATAGGCAGTGTGTTTACAGATAATTAACATTTGCCGTGTATTTCATAAATCATGGACAACATTTCCCCCAAACAAAATAAAAATATTACTATTTAGAGCATTTATTTATTTGCAGAAATAACAACTGCTCAAATAAAGCAGAGAAATGATGATAATAATTATAATAAAATAAGTTATTATTAAGTTATATTATTCAGATTTAAACACAGTACTAATATCTGAACTTTGAGAGCATTCAGAAATTACTATGGTGAAATAACCTCAACAGCCAATCACAGCTCTCATGTCTCAGCCGACTCTCCACTAGTCTTTCACATTGCTGTTGAGACTTTATGTCGTTCATAGTCTGAAAATTCAGGTAACTCAGCTTTGTTTGATGAAATGCTTGGAATAAAACGGCTGTCGAACACGTAGAGATGCTAAATTTAAGCTGTTTGCATGGTCATTGAAACCCGACAAAATGGGAATCAGCACAAATCTACCCTGATCAGCCATAACATTATCACCACTGCCGAGCACTTAGCAGGTCCCCCTTCTAAAGGTGTCCTGCTGTGGTCTCCGGCATCTGGCACCAACACTAACGTTAGCAGCAGATCCTTTAAGTCCTGTCATTGATAAGGTGGACGGGACCTCCATGAGCATCAGTGAGCCTTAGGTGCCCATGACCCTGTCTCCGGTTCACCGGTTGTCCTTTCTTGGAGCTCTTTTGTTAGATACTGACCACTCCAGTATCAAGAACACCCCACAAGACCTGCCTGATGGTTTGGAGATGTCCTAAACCCAGTTGTCTCTAGTATCTAGAACATCACACTTCTGTTTACAGCGGTTCTAATTAAAGCTGTCCTGCTCCGCGAGACTGTGAATGGTTTGGAGGAATGCTGGGGGTTCTACAACATGGTGGAACAATAGATGGTTCTCGCATTCCCC
Source organism: Salminus brasiliensis (assembly GCF_030463535.1). Classification (NCBI taxonomy): domain Eukaryota; kingdom Metazoa; phylum Chordata; class Actinopteri; order Characiformes; family Bryconidae; genus Salminus; species Salminus brasiliensis. The sequence goes on from NC_132890.1 coordinate 36,702,466, forward strand.
ATTCCACCAGAAACGCTGTTAATGGCAGGTGTAAACAGGCTCTGAGTCAACAGCTTATTTCACAGTGAGGCTACGCTGATGCAGATCTGATATTTTTTATGGTTATTGTTATGAATATTAGTATTGTTAATAATATTAATTAGATTATAAAGTTGCAGAGCCTGGTAAACTCATCATCACCATGACGACTGTAATCAGATTCCAGCAGAACTAATCTTCCATAGGAACCCAGACTGTTATCGCTGCCCTGTACATCACTGGTCATTCATGACAGCCCAAAACACAGGTCATTTTTTTGGAAGGCAGTGAGTTAGATAGCTAGATCTCAACACCCTCAGGGCAGTCAGAGCGCCGCTTCTTCCCTGTCCCGGCCTGCCGTTTGACTCCTCTGCCATAGTAAAGCCCCTCATTATCACCACTCCATCTCACTCACCCTCACTGTCCATGCGCTTGTTAGACATTTCGAAAAATAACATGTCGAAAAAAAGCGCAGCTTTAGCACAGCCTGGCCGAATAAGGGTCTTCCTCTGTCATGTGAAATCAGGAGACGGGCGAGAGGTTGGGAAAAAATCCGCTGTCCCTCCCTAAGGGTCAGTGCACACCATCATCAGCATCCCCATCTCACACGTTCCACCTCGGGGCCTGGTTTTTCCCTGCACCGACACCAAGGAAACAAGCAACCGGGGTGCATTACAGAGAGAAAAGAGGGCACTGCTAGACTAAGTGAACGTAATAAATATTATACGCTATGGGGACAAACGTATTGGGACATCTGCTCATTCATTCGTCCTTAAAACATCAGTGATATTAAAAAGAATTTCTCCTGCTTTTGTTGAAATAACTGTCTCTACTGTCCAGGTAAGAAGGTTTTTTTTTACTAGATTTCGGAGGAGCATTGCTGTGAGGATTGCATTTAGCAACAAGAGCTTTAGTGAGGTCAGGATGTTGGATGATGATCACCACCCCACCTCATCATCCCCAACTCCACAACTCATCCCAAAAGTAGTAATGGAGAACATGGAGTTCTTCCACTGCTCCACAGCTCAATGCTGGGGGGTTTCATACATATCTAGCCCATGCCTGGCAGTAGGCAGTATGGTGCCAGTAGGTTCATGATGTTAATCTGCTCCAGAGAGTCCTATTCTATTAGTAGGACTTCTCTCAGGGACTACACAAGCTGTTTGCGTGCATTTGCACATCTGTGTCAGCAATAGTAGTGAAAATAGTGAAATGCATTCTTTTGAAGGGGTGTCCACAAACATTTGGACATATAGTGTATTTTAAGTATTTTAAGAGTTCCAAGAACACAAATCGGTAATAAATAACTCCTTTATTGCTTCTGACTGAGGTTTCTTTTTGAGGACACGTCGTGAGGGGGGTTATGTAAGCATATTTTTGGCCTCAACCTGTAATTTCCACAGCTGAGAACCGCTAATGAAAAATGCTGTTTGTCAGACGATGGTATCCAGCAGCGTAATGTTCTCTCTTCAGACACAGATCTCTTAAATCTCTCATTGGGACTGGCTCTAAATGCACTTATCTCCTGCCCCTGGAGCTGCCCTGTAAACACCTCTGTCAGCTCGCTCTGTTAAATCTACTCCTAATCTCAGATTTAGCTGAAATCCACAATTTTCTCCCTTTCCAGGTGTCTGCTCAAAGCCCTTTTGTGTTCTCGCTTAAAAACCCAGCCACAGTGGAGAAGCTAATGTGTCTTTGCCTCACATTGCCAAGCTAACTGCTCCTGCACATCATTTACCTCACGCTGGCAGGCCTCAATGTGACCAGTTAAGAATAATTAAAACTGATTAGACTTGAAGGCTGCGGTAAACAAAAGACATCAATTAGGCGGCCTGTGTTGTGGTGTGGGGAAGTAAGGTTTGCAAGCAAAACACATCAGGATGTCCGAATTTGTAGAGCTGACCCCTGAGAGTCGATGAGTTGGAGACTGAATGTTTTGTGTGTTTCGATTGTGTTGATTTTTATTAATTTTAAATAAATAAATAAGATTTATTTATTTTTAATGGACATATTTGTAAGTTTTCCTAATAAGCCTGAAGAATACTAGATATTATTATTTTAAAGTGACAATGCTGCAACCATTTCTCTTATCTCTTATCTCTTCTCTTATCTTAAATTTTTTTTATCTTACTTATTTAATTTGTTATTTAGTTTTATTTATGTATTTTATTGTATATGTGCGATTTTTATGAAGCGATTTTAATGTTTAAACTGAAATAAAAATATATATATTTCATCTATAAAATAGCAGCCCAGCAAATTTGCATACATGTTTTACGTGCTGGCAATATGGCAATATTTTATGCTTTTTTTTTAGCATATTATGGATGTTTATCATAGCTTAAAGCAGCATTATGTCACATTTTTACTATAACATAATAACATCTTTAAAAATCATGTTGCTACTCCACTGACCCATAACAGTGAGAATACAGCTTCCACTAGAGATGGAAGGATTGATCGACCATGTATGGGTATTAGCCGATTTTCAGCCTAAATATGTGAAATATCCAATTGGCCAATAATGATAGTCGATAGCGAGTGCTGGTCCTTGGTCTTATGATCCATACTGTGTGAGTTGCTGGAGCATTGCTAGGTGAGGTAATAAGACAAAGCAGTTACTCGTTCAACCACTACAGGGCAATACGGACATCACAACTGATGACCGTGTTTAAATCCACTCCGAGTGCTGAAATGTCGCCAGTCAGGCACCGTATCTGACTCAAACTCTCATATTAGTTGAATTAGTCAAATAACGTGTCTCATAGGGAAGCAGAGTAAAGACTTTTAACACTACTAACCAGATTGCCCCTTTCGAGAGTCCATCACTCAGCCCAGTACAGTGAGTATCAGCAGAGCTAGCAGTACAAAAGCCTTGTATTTACCATGTTTGCCTGGAAAGCTGAAATACATGATGAAAGATGTGTTCAGTGTCAGCCTCAATAACACTTGGCATGCAAGAAAGTGCTCTATGTATCTCTGATGAAGCGTAATATCCTGTAATATGACTCTACTGCCTCCACGGTTCAAGTGCTTAATGGCTCTGTATCTTCCAGCTTGCCCAGAAATGCATGTAAGGCGTGTCCTTTAGGGGTGGCTCAAAGCATAAATTCCACTTCCTAACTGTAGGGAGAGCCAAAGAACAAGAAATACCAAATCTCATATAATGCTGGTTTAAAGAACATTGATTAACTGCATGTTTAATCAAACAAGGCATTTTTAAATATGCTTCTATTGTTGCAAAATATTGTTTTGTGTGTCCAAATGTTGTGCTAAATATCACTTATTGCCAACGTCTTTCAATATTGTTATTATAATATTTTTACCATATCTTCCACCCTTACACGCTTGTGTGGTTAAACCTTGGGTTTGTTGCGAACAGACTAATTTTAAAGTACATTAAAATAGAAAATAACCTAAAGTCAGGGTGAATGCCCTCAGACTGAGTCCTCACCGAACACATGGAGTGTATAAGTGCACGTTCACCTCGCCTGGAAACCAATGAACGAATTTAAACGAGTCAGGTCTGATGGAGTCTGGATCTCAATTAACTGAAGAGCATTTATCTCACTTTTTTCAAGGTGCGATTGAGTGTCTTGTTCGGGAGCTATCCAAATCATCCAGTCCTTTATGACACTGCACCGCTGAAGAGGAATACAATTCAATCTGGAGTATCCAATGAATATCTTTAGCACATTTTCTTGCAGACATCGTATAACCCCGTAGAAGTGAAAAGATGGGAAGGAGAGGCTGCCTGTGGCTATTTGCAGATAATATACATAACAGCGATACGGGAAGATGTTTAGCACTGAAAGAGAAAGAAAAAAAAATCAGGGGATTTAGTTTTGAGAAGAAAGATCTGCACAAAAACAGTTTATGCAGATGAATCACAGAGGAAACCTTGCCATCAACTTTGACTATAGTATAACATCAGGCATTTGACACCCATGTAGGTGCCTGTATGTTGGCCTACAGGCTCAGCAAAAAGGCTTTTGTACAGCACTAAAAAGGGTCTTTGCAATAAAAAGGCATATTGGAAATGTTCTTTAAAGGACCACATACAACAACAACAAAAAAACACTCAAGTGGCCTGAGTGGTCCTGCGGAATAAGGTGCTATAACGATGACCAGATGATCGCTGGTTCAAATCCCTGACATGCTGCTAGCCATCAGCAGACGAGGCCCAGAGAGATTCAGATTTTGGAAGAACATGGATAAAAAAATCTGAGGAAAGATCCAAAGGATTTGGATCTGTAGCCACTCGCTAAGCTAGATAGCCTTTAGCCTTTATAGAAATTGATGTCTGAGAGCAAAGTTGAGCGAAAGAACAGAACAGAAAGGTTAAATGAGAGACCAATTCTGGGTTTGGACTCATAACCGCTATTTAGGCTTAGATAAGTAAGCTACGTTTAGAGAATAAGGCCTCATATCTGAGGGTCGAGGAAGAGTCGAGGGAACGTTCTTAGTAGCGTTTTCCACTGTTCATTTAGTAGACTGTCTCATATTTGCTCTGTCTTTCAGTCGAACCCTGCGTCGCTAACATTTTTATTATTCCCACCTGTTTTTAGAACCTGACATTACCAATCAGTGAGCTCCCACAGTGCCCCCTATCTGTGGATCTCTCAAATGCACATGGAAGAATGAGCTTATTTTGGCAGAGATATCGTCAACATTATCAAATATATCGGTATACGGCATACCGGTTATACCACCCAAGCCTAATCATTATCCTTCTGTTGTGCTGGAGGTAAAAGTATTTTTTATAAAATCATATTTTACAATTTAAATTATAATTACATTTAAAATTCAGAAAATTATTTCATTAAAATTCTAAAAAAATATATATATAATAAAGAACTTTTAACCCCCATTTGTCTTTAATGCTGAAAGTGGAAAACAAATAAATAAAACAAATATATTTATAATTTTTATAATTATATTAATCAAAGAGTACTTGAGTTAATGGAGTTTGATTTACACAGGTTGGATATCAATCCCTTACTATTTTCTCTATCCAGCCACTGAGCGCCGCCGCAAAGGAGCCGAAATCTCATGTTGTGAGAATCCAGACACTGAAAACCTTTCCTGACCAGGGTGTAACGCACTGCAACGTTTGATACGGTGAGTTAAATGGCGAGTCTAAACCATACAGCAGTGCAAAATGTGCTGCATTAAGTCAATTTCCACAAAGCAGACACTTACAAGTAATTATACAAATTAACTTGTCAGAGGGTTCCGGAGGGATGTTTGTCTTCCTACGCATTTTCTAAAAGACCAGTGGGCTTCCTTTCTAAATGAGGCACAACAATAAGACGAGCCTCTGGGCACAGCAAGGGTGGCCAGGGGAAGATTCTATTCCACTCAACAGCCCCCAACACTCAAAAGTCCATTACTAAGCAGCTAGGCTCACTCAGCGCTGAGCGTGGCTCGTAAACGCTCTCAGGCATTATGGAAATCACAGTTCTCTCATGGACTATATGCTAAAATATTAGCAGTCATCTGCCTGGATTGGCTGTACAACTGCGGAATTGTAAAATACCCTCTCTCTCTGAGAGTAGGCCAACGCACTGGTATTCTTTTATGTATGAAGTCATCCTTGGTCAGCTCCCCACATATTTTTGCAATGCTTTCCCCTAGAATGATAACAGTAAGCATTGTCTGAGATTGAATGACAGCACTGTTTTTCATATACCTAAAGTTCAGCGAGAGTTTGGCGAGGCTGGTTTTAATTAAAAGGCTCTAATCTTTAGCATTTCAGCACCCTCCGAGATTTTACTCCTCACATCAAAGCTAGTGTAGGCTTCCCTTAGTCGTTTGTGTGTGAACAGGCAAGCATCAATACACAAACACGCCATTTTCCATTGGAGTTCGCACTGAGAACATCATGGAAATCAGCAGGATCTATTATAATATTAAAATTGTGGATTTGATGCCACAACGTCGCTTTTTGATCTAATCCAGACATATTTTAATGGGTCGGGTATTGGCTGTTCTAATCCTATTCCAGTTCCGAGTTTATGTTTTAGCCATGCTGTTCAGAGCGCCATCTGGTGTCCTCAAGGTGCCATTGACAGACACTACAGCCCAGTCGGCTGCAGCAGCAGCAGTGCGGACGTTCTCAGAAGGTAAATAAAGGAGTTGAGGTTCTGCAGTGTGGAGCTATTTTACAGTGGAACATGAAAACAGACCATAATATCTGACCCTTTTTTAAACCCTCACTGAAACGCTCTGTTTTACCTGTGGGACAACCGGAGAACCGCTCGCTCACCTTTCTCTGTTCATAAAACAGCACTGAAGAACCCATTCAGAACCAAGAGTCGGCTAACGCTAATGCTAACACACACACATGTTACAGAAACCCCAGTCACACACACAGCACATTCACCCACTATAAACCAGTTATTACACACCATTAGACCAACAACCACAGATATCAGTCCAGAGTGTGTACCACTACACACACACTCAGGAAGCGACCTGACTTCAGTGCTGTAAAGGAGCTGGGAGCTGATTGGTCAGGGAGGAGAGTCACTCTAACAGCCAGTAGGTCCCCCTTTGTGCTGCAACAACAGATCTGAATATTCGAGTCATGGACTCTACAAGATCTCTGAATGCGTCCTGTGGTATCTGGACACCTTCAGACACTAGCAGCAGATCCTTAAAGTCCTGTAAGTTATGAGGTGCGCAGGGCTTCCATGAGCATCAATGAAACTTAGGTCCATGACCCTGTTGTTCTTTCTTGGAGCACGTTTGGTAGGTACTGACCACTGCATACTTGGAGGGAACACCCCACAAGACCTGCCTGATGTTCTGGAAATGTTCTGACCCAGTCATTTATCTAGAACTTCACAGTTTGGTTCTTGTCAAAGTGTCTCAGATTCTTACCCTTGTCCATTTTTCCTGCTTCCACACCTTCCTCACATTCAAGAACTGAAGACTAATATGTAGATCCACCCCTCGACAGACAGAGCCGCTGTAGATGAAGATAATCAATGTTTTTCTTCATCTGTCAGCGGTGCTTAATGTTTTGGTTGATAAGATAAGATAAGATAAGATAGTCCTTTATTAGTCCCGCAGTGGGGAAATTCACAGTGTAACAGCAGAAAGGGATAGCAGGACACTCAGTTACAAAAATTTAGATAAATAAATAATTTACACTATATACACACAATATAGATGTTGATATTGAATTTTGATGTACCCTTTCACTGTGCAAATGTAAAGCTGAACATCATGTTCAGTACTGCATAGTATATCCATAATGGTAAACTGTAAACGGAGCCTAATTCTTCATCATTACTAAAGACTTTATATAAGAGACGTGAGATTTCATTAAAATCTGGCATGTCTAGTCCCAGACTCTGCAGTAGCTGTCACCACACAGTCCTCGTGCCAACCCCGTGGATAAACCATCCTCCATGTTTACTCACGGCTCGGCATGAAGAGATCCTGGGGACATTTGTGTCCATTTTCGTTGTAGAAGTTCTAGATCTCTTGTTGGAAACTCCCTGAGGTCCCATTATCTTATCTAGAGAAAAAAAAAAGCTTCAGCCCCCCCCCCACCCCACCATCCCCCGGTTTGTCCTCGGAGTGCGGACACATTTGGGCTCAGCTTTCTCCGGGGCGTCTTTGCTGCATTTGTCACTTTCAATTAGTCCTGATCCCAGGCCTGTTGGCTCATGTCAATAACCTTTAAAACTGCAAGACAAAAATGTCGTCTCAGGGCAAAAACATGGCAATGAAACAACCATGTGCCGAGTCCTTATGTGGCTTGTTAAGGGCCGAAACATGGTCTCACTGGGTAAAGCATCACGCTGCGATGAAAATTAAAGTCTAAATTCCAGTTAGACAGCATCTTAACTTAAACAGGGTGGTGGAAATATACCCAGTGTGCATAATATTGCTCTGTTGCATGTAATGACCATTGTTACTGTGGCACAGGATTAGATATTTTAATGAAAGGAAGACATAATTAGCTCATAAAATGCAAGGCCTGAATCGGATGACCTGTATCACAGTATGACATCCTTATTCTAGCTCTAAGCAACACTACGGTCATTAGGCACATAAATAATTAGTCTTCTCGGTTGTGAATTCTTACACAAATCCTCATTAAGCCACTTAAAACTGTGAGGAAAGAGATGAGTCCAAGAAGATTCATGCTCAGTCTCGTTCTCATAAACACAACATCCAATCCGGACAAATGGCACTCGAACAACGTTTAGGTGTAATTTATAGAACAGAGCACAACCCCTGAGGAGAGAGATCCGCCTGACCTCATATTTACCTGCACAGGAAAGCACAAAGTACACTCTGTGGACAAAAGTATTGGGACACCTGCCTATTTCTTGTTTCTTTTAAAATCAAGGGCGTTAAGTGTTCAGAGAAGAAGACTTTCTACTAGATTTTGGAGCAGAGCATTGCTGTGAGGATTTGATTGCAGCAAGAACGTTCATGAGGTCAGGATGTTGAAAGATCACCTCTTCAACTCTTTCCAAAAGTACTGGTTGGAGCTCCACCACAATCATTCCAGAGAACACAGCTCTTCTACTGCTCCACAGCTCAGTGCTGGGAGGCTTTATTAGAATCAGAATCAGAAATACTTCATTGATCCCAGGAGGTTGTTACAGTTACATTGCAGTTGTTACAGTTAATGTAAGAGTAAACACTCTATAAAATAAAATGAACATACAAATTAGAAATAAAAATGTAAATATGTACATGTTTATAAATTATATGAGTATAATAAAGTGGCGAAGTGGCAGCAACTGTTATAATAAATATGGAACATACAGTATAAAGCAGTTATTGAAATTACTGCACCTCTTTGAGTTATTGCACACATATTAAAATGAAATACATTACTAATATTATTGCACATATGAACATAATTATAATTATACCCCTCTAGTCCACACCTGGAATTAGGCAACATGGTGCCAATAGGTTCATGTTCATCTGCTTCAGAGAGTCCTATTCTATTGGCAGTACTTCTTCTCTACAGGTACTATAGAAGTGGTCAGCTCTTTTTTTTAATCTAGAAGGGGTATTATCATTAGGTGTATCATCATTACACCCATGTCCAGTGTCTTGGCAATGTGTGCATTTAGTCTACATAAGAGAGTGTGAGTAAGCATAAAGAGGGAAGATGATCTATATATATATCGCTGCTGTCCAATGAAAACCATGTATCTCCATTTTTTTCTCCATGGTTTGAACCTTGTAGCTGCTTCTGTACACTGTGTAAATAATTCTGGATGAATGGACCAATAGAAACGCTCCAAAATACTTGGAATAAACTCTTATTTTACTTTAACTTCCATTCAAAGTTAAAGCATTTTGGCCTTCTCCTGTAAAGTCACGGGAGTTTTTCAGTGGACAGCAAGGATTTTTTTCTAAAATAAAACAATCCAAGCACACAAGCATGCAAACAAACGAATCACTGAAATATATAAGTCTCAATAAATTACATGAATTCACATTTAGCTTCGCTCACTCCACTGCAGTTGGCAGCAGCGTAAAAACAGAGCGGAGCGTGATCTAAATCTTTCCTTCAGGCTCAATTCAAATTGGTCCTCAGCATACTAATACTCCAGAGCCCAGAGCCCGTTGGTAAGCAGAGCATAATGGCCACGGCTGGTTTATGTTTCATTAAAACGTGCAGAAGGAGGAGGACAGGGGGCGTAAATACTAGAAAGCAATTTGCAAAGCCGGCCTGATTCGCTAAACAAAAGTTCAAACGCTGATAAAACTCAGAGATCTCCATATATATTCTGTTTTATCAGCATCTGCTGTACTTATTTAGTTGTGTTATATAGCCGCCGGCGGACGGCTTAATTCAGAGTACATCCAAACGTGTTGTTGCTTATCTTAGTTGATTTCTCAGCAAAAAAAAATATCCAGCAGATTTATACAGATGGTGCAGGTCAAGGTGTTGGAATGGTCAGACGTGCTTTCGGCAACCAAGTAGAATAAGACTAGGGTTGCAAAATTAACGGGAATTATTGGGTAATTATGCGAACAAAATGGGAATATTTGAAGCTAAAGGTGAGAAACGTACATATAGTTAGTAAAAAATATACTGAAACATAATGAAGCACATGTCACATTACAAATTGCAGGGCTATTGAGAAGAGCCACACCCCCTGCATTCACCGTTCATTTCTCCGTCACATGTCCAGCATATGTCCAGTCAAGGCATGGACTTCACAAGACCTCTAAAGGCGATCTGCCGCCAAGACTAATGTTAGCAGCAGATCCTTTAAGTCCTGCAATTTGAGAGGTGGTCCTCACAACCCTAATGCCTGTTGTTTTCACTGGTTGGAGCACTTCCTTGGAGCACTTCTGGTAGGTATTGACCACTGCATACCAGGAGGGAGCACCCCACTAGACCTGTCTGATGTTTTGGAGATGTTCTGACCCAGTTCTAGTCTAGAACATCCCAGTTTGGTTCTTCTCAGTGTCTCAGATTCTTACGCTTGTCAGTTTTTCCTGCTTCAACACCTTCATCATCTTCAAGAACTGACTGTTCACTTGCTGCCTGATAGGTTAGCAGGATACAACATCCATAACTAGATCTCAGTGTCAGTGTAGACTCAATGTTACTCACTTTACAGGTCAGTGGTTTTAATGTTATGGCTAATCAGTTAAGTTCTATACCGTTTCCTAACAAGTTTTGATGGGCAATTCTGCTTCTACTTCTGCTAAGCTCTGAAAAGCAAGAAGAAACAGTGAAGAAACATGTGGGGGAAGGAGACTCTCATTTGAAGTTTTGTGAAGTCCCCTTTGAAGGCTTCACATATAGGGTTCGTGTGAGCGAGGCTGAATCTCTGGTGCAGAAACTTTTAAATGAACGTCTGACCCAGTTGCAAAACGTCTAAGGTGTTGCTTAGTAACTACGCACACTGGTCATATGGAGGAAATTGAGGCATCATCACATTCCGATGTGTTAATAACGCGTCCGAGGAATTGACCCCCGGCGTCGTCAAAGGCGGACAGATTTCTGCGTCCGTTTCACTTCTGACTTGTGATATGAACATCTCGACTGACATCCAGGCCTCTGTAATCAGGATGAAACATGGTCTGGTACTGTTGTAGTGGCCAGAGCTCCATCTCCATCCAAGGCTGCCTGACGAGAGTAAAATCTGAATTTAAATTTAAATGCTAATCTACAGTAAAACTGAATGTACAGCAAGGGCATAGCATGGCACTGAGACATGAAAGAGATGGATATTAAAGGAGCTTAATACAAAGAATGGAAGTAATAAAGCAAGGTCTACCGATATTAAACCCCACAGACTTGGAAATGTGATTAAAAAGAGTTATTTATTGGGCTTTGAGTGGCTTAACGGTCTAATGCGCTGCCACTATGGGCCGGTCACGAGTTTGAATCTCAAGGCACGCCGTATTGCCATCAGCAGCCGGAGTCCAAGGGAGCACAATTGACCGTGTTCTCTCCAGCTGGGTAGATGGCGCTCTCTCCCCTCATCACTCTAAAAGCGATGTTGGCCAACACAGGCGTCTGTTAGCTGGTGCGGTTCAGCTGGGGACCCGGCAATGTGGCAAATCTAAAAGAGGCGATGGCTTCCCTCACTGGTATCGGAGACGTTACGTGTTTCCTTACCCTTCTCAGGAGTTTTGCCCTGATTCACTAAACAAAAGTTCAAACGCTGATAAAACTCAGAGATCTTCATATATATTCTGTTTTATCAATTAATTATTTGGTTGCACTGTGCAACCCTGTATTAGAATATTGGCAGTAAAGTTAAACTGAATTGACTGAACTGAATTGAGGAGTAATGAACACAGCTAATTCAAACTCTGTTTTTCACAACAAATAACAATCTACTAATCAATCTGGTCACCTAACAGAGTTAGGGTTTAGGGTTAGGGTTAGGGTTAGGGTTAGGTTTAGGTTAGGTTTAGGTTAGGGTTTAGGGTTAGGGTAAGAGTTAAGGTTTGGGTTATGTTTAGGGTTAGGTTAGGGTTTAGGTTTAGGGTTTGGGGTTAGGTTAAGGTTTAGGTTTAAGGTTAGGGTTTAGGTTTAGGGTTTGGGGTTAGGTTAAGGTTTATGTTAAGGTTTAAGGTTAGGGTTTAGGGTTAGGTAAGGGTCAGGTTAGGGTCAGGTTAGGGTTTAGGTTTAGGGTTACGGTTGGGTTGGGTTAGATTTAGGGTTAGGGTTTAGGGTTTGGGTTTAGGGTTAGGGTTAGGGTTAGGTTAAGGTTTAGGTTTAGGTTCAGGTTCAGGTTAGGGTTAGGGTTAGGGTTAGAGTTTAGATTTAGGGTTAGGGTTTAGATTTAGGGTTAGGTTAAGGTTAAGGTTAAGGTTTAGGTTAGGGTTAGGGTTAGAGTTTAGATTTAGGGTTAGGTTAGGGTTTAGGTTTAGGGTTAGGGTTTAGGGTTAGGGTTTAGGGCTGGGGTTAACAGAAAGCCTGACTCCAGCCAGCAGTTTTTTAGTTCTTGTAGTTCAGCCTGGGTTTAAGCTTCGTTTAGTCACATTTTCTATGATGTTCAGGTCTGTGGACTGAGAGTGCCATTACCAGTGCTTTAGCCTGTGTCCCTTCAGGCAGTGCATGGTGTGTTTGGGGGTATGTTTTGGATCATTATCCCGTTACAGACACTCTATCCTCTTTTCAGCTTTAACCTTTTCACAGACATTTTGATATTTGCATCCAGGATTTGCTGATATTTTGTGGAATTCATTCTTCCTTCCACCCGTGCAATATTGCTATTGCCACTAATGGCAGCCGCTCTCCAAAGCATGACAGAACCGCATCCATCTGAAACTCATCTGGCCTCTCTAAATTCTCTGCTGCTTACTTCAGACCCTCCTGAGTTCTGTGATAAATCACAGTGAGGTTTTCTTTGCTCTTCAATGAAGATTATGTTTGCGAGCAACGCTGCACAGTGGAACAGTGCAGCACCTTCTTGATTCAGCTAAACCTTCATGAAGATTAATGGGGGTTCTGATTTGATTGTCTCACCAGCATGCCAGCTCGGTTCTCTCTGAGAGTTTTCTTGGTCTTCCAAATCTCATTTTGACTTCCACAGTTCCCCTCAACTGCCCATTCTTATTAACACTCCACACTGTAGAAACTGAAAGCTGAAAATGCTTGACTCCCTTTTATAGCCCTCCCCTGCCTTGAGGGCATTGATTACTTTCATTTTCAGATCTTCAGACAGCTGCTTAGATGATCCAGCTGGCAGTTCCTAATTACAGCTGGTGACATGCCTCAGGCTGGAATTACTAATCAAAAATAAAAGGAAAAAACTGAGCCCATTTTTTTTACTTTGGGTGTCCAAACACTTGCCCAGGCCACAATTCTCATTTATTTAGTCATGTTTTTGTTATTCAGTGTATTTATTTATCTGCTTAGTTTCATTTTTTAAGTTTTTACGTTTTTAATTACAGGTACAAAAGCTATGTTTACTACTTCTCAAAAGTTTTTTGAATCAGATCAATATTTAATACATTATATATATATATATATATATATATATATATATATATATATATATATATATATATATATATATATAGCAGATTATTGCTCACTGTTGAAATCACGGTACATATTTGACTAATCCAGGTATATGTAGTCCCAGGTTAATAAACATTTTATAAATGTTTATGCATCTGTATGAGCCTCAGCACACAAAATCCCATATCTGTGCATCCCCAGTTAATAATTACACAACAGTGTAACTAAACCACTCTGAACAAATCTTAATTCAGTTTACTTTCCAAATGAAAGAAAAACAAATAATATATAAAATTGTCTAAATACTCTGAGCAAAATAGTTCAGACATGAATTTAAATGAATTTAAACTAAAATTTTGTGACATCAGTGAAATAATATCCAGTTCAAATTAGGCCTGCAATGATTTGTCGCCAAATTCAGCCTCATAGATGATGAAGAATTGTCTATGTGAAATTTGCTGATGTGGTGTACTAAAAAAAAAAAAGCTGCATAAAGTGACTGTGTTTATATATCTTACAGATTTCAGTACATGAAAGCACGCCAGAGCAGAGCGGCTTCTGTCTTTCCAAGAAGAAATCTTTTGCGGCACAGAAAGAATTTTATATGACGGCAGCGGCAAAGAGAGATAAATTCAAAAAAGCAAGACACGCAAACCTCACAGCATTCAAAGCACAGTATACAAAGTGGAGGCAGCGCTTCACTGCGGCACAACAACAGAGCTGATACTGGGGAAGCGCTTGTAACTAACTTCCCAGTGGCTAATGGATAGTTAATGGTAAAGGTAAAAAAGTGTTAGGCTGTATGTTGGAAAACAGTCAGTGTAATAATCCTATACAGAGGATCAGCAGTTCAGCAGTTCAGCAATGAAATAAATGTTAGGGCTCCAGACTAACGCTGCTCAGGTCACTTAGGGAAGATAAGAAAGTAGCGTACTGAACGATGTTAAACATGTTTTATGATGCTTTCAAGACACAGTTATGAATCCTAACAGTTAAAATGTGTCAAATATACTGTAATAAAACCACAAACATGTCCTTCATTCATCCCAGTCATACGGAGCAGTGGTTAATGCAGAAAACTTTAGCCAGAGATGTATCAGCTTGTCTCAGGCAAACTTCTGACATTGTTCTTGCATTTTTTTCTTTTTTTCTCCAGGTCCACTTACGACTTTTGTGCGAATTTATGGTCCAAGAATGGCCGTAATTTATTTTTTGCACGACTACTTTTCAACCTCTCTTTCTTTCCCTTCAAATTAAACAGGCTGGTTCTGTTACTGCACCTTTAAGATGGATTTAAGATACATGAGCTCTGTTCTGACTGGTTGTCCCGTACAGTGCCTTGCGCAAAAAGCACTTTGAGAGGGGCCCAGAGTGATCTGGCATAATAAGGCGCTGTCACTCAACATCAAGCTAAATTTAAAAGCTGAGACATACATAAGCGTTATTTGCTAATTGAGCAAATCATAATGATTATTCAATAATCAATAGATGAATCTCCGTCACTATGACCAGAGGATCGCTAGTTTCAATGCCAGCCATGCTGCTAGCCATTGGCAGCCGTGGCCCTGAGAGGGCACAACTAGCCCTTGCTCTCTCCAGAGTGGGTATATAGGCTTTTCACTCCCCGCTCCTTCACTCCAGGGCATTGCTGGCTGCCACTGGCATCTGCTGGCCGATGCTTTAGAGCCGGGTACAGGGCGATTTCCTCAGAGTGCTTTGGTTGCCCGATGATGTTGCATCAGCGGCAGTGTCGTAAAAAATAGGCTCTGGCTGGCTGTACATGTGTCAGCCTTCACCCCTCCAGTGTCGGGAGCATTGCAGAATATGCATGGGTTGGGTAACTTTAATTAAATTTAGAAATAAAACTTTAAATAAATAAATAAATAAATAAATAAAGCACATTTCTGTCAATCATGCAGTTTCTGCAGCTCAGTTTCCACATATAGACTGTATGGACTGGGGAGTGAGCCACATCTTGTGAAATAGAGCTGGGCAATATGGTAAAAATACTATATCACAATATTTAAAGACACAATATTTATCCCAATACATGTAATCACAGACAAAATAAAACTTTAAATAAAAAAATAAATAAAGTACATTTCTGTCAATCATGCCGTTTCTGCAGCTCAGTTTCCACATATACACTGTATGGACTGGGGAGTGAGCCACACCTTGTGAAATAGAGCTGGGCGATATGGTAAAAATACTATATCACAATATTTAAAGATATTTAAAGACGATATTCACGATACACAATATTTATCATGATACATCTAATCACAGACAAAATGTATCAGTAGCGACAGATTCTTATAAACTACTATTCAAATCCTCTCCTGTACTGAATACAGTGATTTATACTCAGCATCTGCTGCTTATTACACATTAACAATATCTTCGATATTCTTAGAAAAACATATTGCGGATCACAATAACAAAATTCATCACATTCCGCTAAAATATTGTCATGTTGCCCAAAAAAATGAGGGCATTTGACTTTCTCATAGGGGCCCTTTAAACGAAAATCCGGCCTAATCAATATTTTAACCGATAATATTTTAACAGAATCACCAATCACTTCGCTCTAGTCGAAAGCCAGAGCAAAGGCACAGTCGGCTCGGACAGTCGGAGAACCCTCTGGTGAGCCCGTCAGTTAAGACTTAGGATCTTCAGGACGCCCCTGTTGCATGGCAACCAGCTGGCATGGCTGGAAGTACAAAAACGCAGCACGGCTGTGGTGAGAAAATCTCCCGTCTTCGCTTCTGACACTCTGTGGAGTTTTTCCTACAAACACAGAACACTGACGTTCCGCTTTCCACCCCCTCCAGGCACGCTACAGCTCGGGGAACTGAGACAACAAACCACAACTGCTTGAAGTTTCGCGATTCTTACAACTAAGCAGTGCCCACACGTTGTTCTCCGGTGGTGAGAAGTTGAAGTTGTGAAGACAGAAGGCCTTCTTGCATCATCAGCTCTCTTGAAACACACAAACACAACACTACACCCAGCTGGCTCCAACATGTAAAGCACACAACTGCAGGTCTTCAGCCTTACAGTCTGAGATTGTCAGCCTTAGTCAGGGCGGAAGACCCAGTATCTCCAGAAGATCCCACGGCTTTGGACACATCAGAGAAATATGTTGGAGTAGAGATTCATTCAATATTAGTCAAGTACACACCGCCTGTATTAGACTGGGACTTGTTCATTTGAGCTGTAGGATATATCCTCTTCTCGCAAGGCAATAAATCACAGGACCTGACTCTACCTTGTTTACAAGGAAACATCTCCCTTCACTCTGTAAAGATGAATTGCCCTGTCATGGAGTCATATTGTTATTTTTAAGACCGGGCTCCTTTTTTCGAACCTGTCATTCTCATAACCAGTCATTTAGCTCCATGAAAAGTCCGAATCTGGACTGCTTTCATCTCTCGGGTTTATCCTTAAACCCTAACGAGTGCTCAGCCCAGGTTAACTGGGGTGGGGTGGACATGCCAACACAAAAAGGCTGCGAGATGCTGTGGTCATCGTGCCTGTTCTTTCCCCATCGATAATTCACGCTGCGAGCCTGAGGATATATCCGTTTGGTTCCCAGTGAAATCCTGAAGACGTTCCCAATTTGAAGTTCCTACTGTATTCCACCTTTCCGCCGCTTGCACACGCTGTTAACATTTCCTTTACCAGGAGAGGGAAACAACCTTTCAGTAGGAGCCAAACACATTCAAATATTAAAGACTGGAGAATTTCTATTGGTCCATTCATCAGGAAATTCTGATACAATGTAAAAAGTAACTGACAGATTCATATATACTGTATATATATATATATAGGCTACATGTCAACAGTTACATAAGTAAGTAAGTAAGTAAGTAAATTAATAAATAAAGAATACATTTACATCAATGTAAAAAAGAATATATCAATGTCATTTTGGAGCATTCCTATTGGTCCATTCATCATGAAATTGTGATACAATATAAATAATACCTTCCAGATTCGCATTCTCGAGAAAAGTGAAAAAAGTATATATATATATATATATATATATATAGATTATATATAGAAGCTACTGTGCAGAAGTAACAGAAATAAATAAACAATGAAGAAACAGAGAATCATCTGCCCTTTTGTTTAAAGGAACAACCTTCTCAACTTTCAATGGAAGTCAATGTAAAATCAATGACTTTATTCCAAGTCATGTAATGTAGTCATTCTGGAGTGTTTCTATTGGTCCATTCACCATGAAAGTCTGATACATTACAAATAACAACTGCCGGATTCACATTACATTAAAAAGTGAATATATTAGAAGTCAGTTTGTTCTTCTGAGCCTTCTGTACCTTTTTTAGCACAGAAATAAATACATTTAAAAAATGAATGAGCGACTACCTGAGCATTAGAGAACAGAGCGTCACCTGCCCACTGATCTGAGTACACACTGAAGTCAGGGTAAAAAGATTAGCTATCTGTCAATCTGGAGCATTTCTATTGATCAATAAATCTATCAGCAATTCTGACACGGGTTCAAATAAAGTCAAAAAGTGGAGGGAAAAAACAACTAAAATATAAAATGTATACATATATATATATATATATATACCCACATATATACCCATAGAACAAACAAACAGCAGAAAAAAAACTATATATATGTATTTTTTTGTTGTTTGTTTGTTTTTAAGGTATATATTTGGGTATATATATATATATATATCTAGGATTTGAGCTTTCTGTTACTTTATATACACAAATATATAAATATACACACAGACAGATATACACAGATATACAGACAGACAGTATGAAGGTATAGGTGACTGTCTGCCCACTGCTCCGTCCACACACTGTAAACATCCACTTCTCCACCCAGTTTACTACAGCACTACAGAACAGCTCAGCCCACCACCTCAACTCCAACTTCGCTCCACAGCACCAGCCTTTCCAGCCTTTCTGAAAGTGTTACAGATAAACGTTCAGCTCTGAAACACGAGGGGAAACACAGCGGTCTGAGAAGCGTCGCCAGTTTCCAACTGCCCTCCCAGGCGAGCTGCTTCAGCCTACAGCCACCCAAACCTCCCACACCACCCACACCACCCAAACCTCCCACAGCACCACAGCACCACAGCGGGGCAGCCTGGACCGCAGGGAAAGTCTCACTTACCGGGCTGAGGACGCTGCTGTGTTGCTCTCTGGCTGCTCTCACACAGACAGCAGAAAGTCTCAAACGGAGGCTGGATGAAGCGGCTGGAAATCCAGTGAAAATCAGGTCTGGTCTCTCCGCCGTGGCGTCTCTCTCTCTCTCTCTCTCTCTCTCTCTCTCTCTCTCTCTCTCTCTCTCTCGCGCGCGCGCGCGTGCCTCTCCTCCGGCTGTGGAGGTGACTTCACCTGCTCCTCTCCTTTCACGCGACCTCTTCCTTCCTCCACCCTGTCACGGCATGAGGTGCCGTTACACTGAGAGCGCCCGTCCGTTCCGTCAGCTCGACTCCCCCCCCCCTCCCTCTCTCTCTCTCTCTCTCTCTCTCTCTCTCTCTCTCTGTCTCTCCGCTTCTCGTCGTCTCGCCTCTCTCGCTCACTGCGGCGCGCGCTGCTCTCGCGCCACTCCGCGAGCTCGGTGAGGCGGCACCCGCTCTCGCTCCAGCAGCAGCAGCAGCAGCTGAAGCAGCGGTGGAAGCAGCGATCCTCGCGCCTCCTCAGCCACGCGGCGCGCGCCTGCGTCCCAATCAGGGTAACAAGTTCCCGCGCGAGACCCAATCGCGCCCTCAGTCCGATTACAACACAGATCGATAATGAAGCAAAAACAACAGACGGGTTGTCAGAATTGCACGTGCACACGAATCATTCACTCATACATATATATTTTTATTTTATTTATTGTTTGTTTGTTTGTTTGTTTGTTTGTTTATCTGCGTAGTCGCGTATCCACTCAGTCATTGACTCGTTGATTCATTGATTCATTCATCTCACTGATTCACGTGTTTGTTGATTCACCAGTTTTTCATTGTATCGTGTATGTTCTTCATTCATTCATTTATTCATTCATTTATTCATTACGTCATTTATTTATTCATCCTTTGATATATTTGTCCATTGACTAGTCACTCATTTATCCACTCACTGATTCATTACTGATACATTTGTTTGTAGATTGTTGTTAATTTACTTTAAGCATCATTATATCATGTCATTCATTCATTCAATAACTGATTTATCAATCGAGCCATTTATTTATTTATTTATTTATTCTTATTTAGTCACTTATCCAGTCAGATATTCACCCATTCATTCATGTATTCAAACATTCACACATTTATTCATCCATTACTGATTCATTTGTTTGTTGATGTTTGTTTGTTTGTTTGTTTGTTGTCAGGTAGTTACGTGGTTAGTCATTTGTTTACTCATGCATTCATTTAAAACACATCCATCTATCCATCAATTTATGTGTCTGCTTATCCAATAAGTAATTTAATCATTTGTTCATCCATTCATTTTTTTATTTATTATTGATTCATTGATTCAATCATTACTGATTCATGTGTTTGTTCATGTTGATTCACCAGTACTTATTCATTTGATCATGCATCAGTTTTAAAGCATTCAGTCATTCATTCATTTTATTTACTTGTTTGTTTGTTTATTTATTTAGTAACTAGTCACTCATGTATCCACTCAATGATTTATTATTGCTTTGTTTAGTTTAGTTTGTATATTCATTCAATATCTGACTCATTCATCCATCCATTTATTTATTTGACTATTGTATCGAATAATTAGTCACTTAATTAGTCAGACCAATCAGATATTCACCCATTCATTCATGTATTCAAACATTCATCCATTTATTCATCCATCACTGATTCATTTGTTTGTTGATGTTGATGGTGTTTGTTTAGTCTGTTAAGTCAGGTAGTAACATAATTACTTAGTCACCATTTGTTTACTTGTTTACTTTAGTGCATTTATTCAATAACGCATCTATCTATCATTTTACGTGTTTACTTATCCAATAAAACATTTGTTCATCCAATCATTTTAATTTAAAATTAATAATTGATTAATTGATTTGTCAAATCACTACACAATCATTATTAATTAAGTTCAGTTTTATTTTGTTTATTATTTTAAGCCAATAAAATAAAACAAAACACTTTCTTGTATAAGATATGTATGTGTTTATTTAGCATTTATTAGTTTTTTATCTTATTTATCTTGTATCCTCTATTATAGAGTTTGTTTCTTATTTATTTAGTTAGTTATTTAACAGCGGAAAGGTGCACAATTCCCAGATCTCTTTAGAGAATGATCTATACTGAATTATAATCATAAGGCGACTGTGGCTGTGACATAAAAATAAACATAGACCATCATATCAGCGCTGTTATGACATAATATGAATCTGACAGTTGTTTTTTTGATATTGTATCAGAATTTCATGATGAACGGACCAATAGAAATGCTCCAAAATGACCTGGAATAAAATCATATTACACTGACGTCTATTGAAAGTGAAGAAGGTCTTTTCTTTCTCCTGTAAAGCTGCTGTTATGCTGGCGTTATGAGGTTTTTGCGTGACAGTGATGATATACTGATGACACTTCATGATCAGAAGCCTCCCTGTAAAGAGTTCAACACCACTGACAGTAGGTGAAAAGACAGTGCAGAAAAACACACACTCATCACAGAAGCCTACACTGCAGCACCAACGTGCCACCTCAACAACTCTCACTCAACCTTGTCTGTGGGTCAGCCGAAACGGCTAAAACAGCTTTTTTTTTATCTGCCTCTGCCCGCCTGTCTCTGGTTCTTAATGTATTAATCCAGGCTGTTCTGTTTATCCAGAATTGTCAGCCCTGCGTCTCCCTCGCCATGCCACGGCCTTCTCTTTCCCACCGGCAGCGAATTACACTCACACACAAAGTCACGGGCAGACGCCTGCGGGGGTCAGAATGCACATCAGCAAAGCGTTTGTCCTTCATCTGACGAATGTCTTCACCCCCTAATTAAAAAATAAAGAAAGAAAACACCACTTTTGGTGGAGCGGTAACTGACGAGGACACGCGTAATTCAACGCGAGTCCCTTGAGTGACCTGTGCCAGAGAAAACATGAGTGGACGTACTTGGTGTGTTCTTCATGCTGCAGTGAGTCTGACCTAGACAGACGGAGACTGAGGCTCCATACGCCACCGGCTTCCATGACATCAATGTCAGGGTGGGTTATTTTTTTGTGACATTAAATCATCAGGCTCTCAGCACAGTGTCCTTTGCACTTGCTGTCCTGATGCTCTTCTCCTCCACTAAATAAAACAACTCTGTGCCTGTAGTCTCCCTCTGACCAAACAATGTGGAGCTTCACAGATCACTGTTTGCATGGAACCTATTTCAGATAGGGGGCCAAGCACTTCATCATCACTTGTATTGCTACACTATATGTCCACATATTTGTGGACACCCCTTCTATTGAATGCATTCAGCTACTTTACCTCATACCCATTCACTGACACAGATGTGTCTAGTCCCTTACACAGCTTGTCTAGTCCCTGTAGAGAGAAGTACTGCCAATAGAATAGGACTCTCTGGAGCAGATCACCGTTAACCTATGAGCACCATGCTGCCTAATAATGTCAGGCATGGGCTAGTAGAGGGGTATAAAGCCCCCCAGCTTTATTAAGCTGTGGAGCAGTAGAAGAACTGTGTTCTCTGGAATTATTGATGGTGGAGCTCCATCCAGTACTTTTGGGATGAGTTGTGGAGTTGGGGAAGATGAGGTGGGGTGGTAATCATTATCCATCATCCTGACCTCACTAACACTCTTCTTGCTGAATGCAATGAAATCCTCACAGCCATGCTTCTCTATAATCCAGTAGAAAGCCTTCTTCCCTGGACAGTAGAGACAGTTACTCCAACAAAACAAGCAAGATAAACTCGTTTTAATACCATTGAATCAATGAATGAGCAAGTGTCCCAATACTTTTGTCCATACAGTGTTCATCTTAAATTAAGAAGGAACTATTGAAAATAGTGGTGTGGGCTGTTTTCATCAACGTTTTCATCCACTAGCTAATGGAGGCAGAACCCACATAATGTTATAAGCCCATGTCTATATTTATTAGCTGTATTGCTGGGATTCCCAAGGCCTATATGATATATTTGCATACTGGCTGCTGGGTCATAATGGAAGAGAGCAGTGATGGATGAAACCACAACTAGGATGTAAAATAAAATCATGAATTCTGTCAAACTAATGAGGTTAAGGAATGCAATGCCGTACTACATAATATTAGATGACATGCCAAACGTATTAAATGCTTGTTAAAGGCCGAGGTAGCCCTTCTTTAGGAGCCTTTATATTTCCGTGCAGCAGAATGGCTTATCTAATACATTCATACTAAGAAAGTGTCTGCAGAGTAGATACGGATTTTTACGCAGTGACAGGCTACTACAATTCTTTGGCCCCCTGTTAAAAAATACTTGTCCCTGTTTGTTGTATTACAGGCTCTGAGCAAGTCCGACCAATTTCCACCGGCCTGCACATCCCTAATCTAATTTCCATGAAGCTTTCCATTGCCATTTGCAGTCCTATTTATTCATTAGCCATATTGATCTCTGCTGGCACGCCCTCTCTTGCTCATCCAGGCGGTCTGCTCTCAGATGAATGCGCCTCTCTATCTCCTGAAAGGCGCAGCCTGACCCCCGGGTTCAAGCAGATTAGCCAGCGCACTGTTTTCAAAGGGAAGCCGTTGACTATATGCATTATTACTTTTGAGTATTTCACACTTGGATGATTATGTGCTTCATTTCCAGCTCAGTACTGAGGACCCTCGGCTCACTCTGCTTTAGTCCACGAGACGTAATCACTGCTCGGCCTCTGGGGGAGCTGTTATCCTGTAATTGAGCTGAGACATATTGGGACATTCTGGCTTGTATGTAGCAGGGTGGACTCAGCTAAATTGGGACAGTTTGTGGCAGGCATTAATCCATGTAATAAAAAACCCAGTCTAGGTAAAGTAACCAAGATTTGATCACACAGTAAGGTACATAAGTATTTGGACAGTGGCACATATTTTGTAGACTTTCAGGTTGAATTTAAGGGATTTATTAAAAATATTGCATTACCCGTTTAGGAATTACAGGACTTCTTTTAGGTAGTGCCTCCTTTTATACAGACTTAAAAGTAATTGGACACTATCATAATTGTATATATATATATATATATATATATATACATAATTTGTAGTTAATGATGCCTGAAGTCTGCAACCCAATGCTTTATTAAGCCTTTACTGCTTCTTCAGTCTTCAGCTGAAATTATTCAGAGCAAAAGCAACACAGTTTCACTTTACTTGAACCCCCCCCCCCCCCCCCCCCCATCTCCCCTCCTTGTTGCTGTCATAGGGGCATATGATGGTATATAACAGTAGCTGTTTTTATCAGATCAGAAAGATGCAAGGTCATTTCCTTGCAAAGAAATTGGTCTCAATAAGACGACTCCATCTTTCAGTTTTTAATCCACACCGATGAGTCCACAAGGGTGTATTTCATCCTCATGCCTACGGTAAGCATGCTTAGTCCTGAGGCACTGGAAGCAGCAGTGTCATGGAGAAAAATCACCGCAGCCCTTCTCTTAAATATCAGCAGCATCTCTCATTTTCACTCGTACCATACTTAAGTATCCGAACAGCAAGAGAGTCTCTGGTCTCATCATTAATTAAATGTGGCCCAGCATCTCAGTCAAGCTTCAGGTCCGCTTGCCTGTGATGATCCAGGGCTTTTTGTGGGTCTTGTGGCCATTATGTTGGTGGCCTTTCTGATGCCTGCCTTTTTTCTGTATCTTGAAAGAGCGAAACCGTGAATGCAGGTGAAACCAAGCATGTGCTGAATGTAGTTTGCAGCTTTTGTTATTTGACCTTTTGAGGAGCGATGGCATTCAGATACTTGGGCCCTTTTTTTTTTAGCATCTTAGTGCAATGTTCATAAACTGAATTTCCCTATCCATTGTGGTAATCAAAGGTGTGCTGCAGTTTACCTGATGTGAGGCTGGATCATAATTGATAAATCTATGATGGTAGAATGACCACTGCATTCTCCACTACTGATCATGCTTCACTGTAAGCAGGGTGTTGTTTTAGGCATGTGCTTCATTCTTCTTCCTACAGATATACTGCTGAACCGTAGACCTGGAATGGTCCAGTTTCAGGTCAGTGAGCTACTGAAGCTTTGGGATGCCCTGCGTTTGGGAGAGAAGAAACCAAAGGGGTTGTACGATTACAGCTGAATATACCTGTATGTTTACAAACCTGTGAAGTATTGCTAACCTCTTCCACTGGGCTTTGGTTTTGGAATATTTTGGTCTATTTGGTTTTGGTCCATGTGGTTTTGATCTATGTGGTTTTGGTCTATTTGGTTTTGGTCTACGTGGTTTTGGTCTATGTGGTTTTTGCCTATGTGGTTTTGGTCTATGTGGTTTTGGTCTATTTGGTTTTGGTCTACGTGGTTTTGGTCCATGTGGTTTTGGTCTATTTGGTTTTGGTCCATGTGGTTTTGGTCTATGTGGTTTTTGCCTATTTGGTTTTGATCTATGTGGTTTTGGTCTATGTGGTTTTGGTCTATTTGGTTTTGATCTATGTGGTTTTGGTCTATTTGGTTTTGGTCCATGTGGTTTTGGTCTACGTGGTTTTGATCTATGTGGTTTTGGTCTATTTGGTTCTGGTCTATGTGGTTCTGGTCCTTTTGTTTTTGGCCTGTTTGGTTTAGGTCTATTTGTTTTTTGCCTATTTGGTTTTGATCTATGTGGTTTTGGTCTATTTGTTTTTGGTCTACGTGGTTTTGGTCTATGTGGTTCTGGTCCTTTTGGTTTTGGCCTGTTTGGTTTTGGTCTATTTGATTTTGACCTACATGGTGTTGGTCTATTTGGTTTTGGTCTACGTGGTTTTGGCTTATATGATTTTGGTCTGTTTGGTTTTGGTCTATGTGGTTTTGGTCTATTTGGTTTTGACCTGTTTGGTTTTGGTCTATTTGGTTTTGACCTGTTTGGTTTTGGTCTATTTGGTTTTGACCTGTTTGGTTTTGGTCTACATGGTTTTGGTCAATGTGGTTTTGGTCTATTTGTTTTTGGCCTGTTTGGTCTATGTGGTTTTGACGCTGGCTTGTTTTGGATTTGCTCTTTGTCTTTTGCACATGTCTCTACATCTACAGAAATATTACTCGGCTGTTTTTTACTCTGACCCTCTAAACTCGGCATATCAGAAGGTTGAACAGCCAGATACGACTTTGGACTAGTATTCCCACCTATGTGAAGCTCATCCTGTGTCTCATCCCATTTATTTGCTTACTAACACACAAGATAAGCTAAATCAGACATCAATTACGATTAAGCGCCAGATAAGTTGAACTTGCGAAAGACCTGTAGTTAGTGACATTAATACCAATCATCAGCCTCCAAATGTTGAGAGTGGACACAGCATCTCATTCTCGAGTAATAATGGTAAAACAAAATGGACAAAATCATTCAAAAAATGTCCTTTTTCAACACTTTTTACACTAACTGTCTTTAGGGTAAATTCCACTGATTTGTCAAAATCTCTGCACAGTGTAAATAGAGTCAACCCGTATGGTTTAATGTGAATTGTCCTGTTCTTGAGAAAGTCAGAATTATTCACAGTGGTGGTGTTAATGACCAGATGTCTGCAGGTGTCAGCATCTCTAAAAGCTCTGTCACATGAGGTTACTATAGAAAATGGTTACAAATATGCTGCAGAAACATTGTCTTACATAACAGGAAAAGTTAAGCCCCATGAGTTTCGTAGGTCTCGGTGGGCAGTGCTAGAAGTTAACCTGGACATGGTAGCATGCAGCTCTACCCCTTTTAAATGGCTGCATAGTCAGAGATTGTCAACATAATGGAGACCGGGTCTATGGTACAGTGTCTTTTTCATGTGCAGAATTAAAGGAAGACACTGTGTAGCTCCACTGTGTAGACAAGCAATTTACGACAGTGGCATAACGAAATATTTTATTCCCAAAACAAGTGCACTCTCCCAGCAATGAGCACTGTTTATCAGTCTGAACACAGAACTTCAAGGCTTGCTTATCTATCTGAACACTTCTACTTTGAGCTTTCTCTGCTCACACGGACGCTACGAAAAATAAATAAATGGAAAAGCTGGGAAAAATGTAGACAGTCTCTCATGCTAAACCGAAATGAAAACAGCACTGAGCAAGTTTGTGTTTGTAGCCCTTGTGTCTCCCTGTGCTGCAAATTAAAGGGAACATTTTATGAAAACCTCACTTTTGCAGTGCCTGTGCACATACCGCTGGGTACCTGGAGTGACGACCAACTCACAGACTGTGAAATAAGACAGTGCTGTCAGTTATTTGGGGGCTGTCTAGGAGAGAAAACAAAGCAATTCACATGGCGTTCAGACTAGGCCTGGTCTTAAGCCATCTCATTTGAATTCTACCACTCCCCCTCTGAGCAGCTCCACCCCCTAACTTAGCAAAAGTCGAGTTTTAAAGACGGCCTTGTGTAAAACAAAAAGGGTGAAGTGTGTTGGTCTATGTGGTTTTGTCCTATTTGGCTTTGTTCTATGTGGTTTTGGCCTATTTAGTTTTGGTCTATGTGGTTTTGGCCTATGTGGTTTTGGTCTATGTTGTTTTGTCCTATGTTGTTTTGTGCTGTGTTGTTTTGTCCTGTTTGGTTTTGGTCTATGTAATTTTGGTCTATTCGGTTTTGGTCTATGTGATTTTGGTCTATTTGTTTTTTTTGGTCTATGTGATTTTGGTCTATTCAGTTTTGGTCTATGTGATTTTGGCCTATTCGGTTTTGGCCTGTTTGGTATATTGTTGCAGACCATGTGCATCCCTTCATAGTCACAATTTACCATCTTCTAATGTCTACCTGCATATCATGAAGCAAAAGTCTTCAATAACATGACAATGAGCTGTCTGAAAAGCTCTTTAGTGGCCTTTCCAGACACCAGACCTGAATCCAGTAGGACATCTTTGGCATGTGGTTAAACAAGAGATCCACATGAAAGTGCTCATGAAAAGTCTGCAAGAATTGTGTGATACTATCATGTCAACATGGACCAGAATATCAAATGAATGTTTCTATGTGGAATCCATGCCACAGAGATCTGGTGGACCTAGTGGACTGGAGTGTATGAAGCACAGTGTTGCTGCAACAGTAAAAAGTGATCCACCACCCAAAAATATCCAGCCAAGAGTGCCTCTATGCATCGAATTGTGCATCAATGCATCAGCTACAGTCTGTAACTGTAAGCCAGCAAGGTGGAAGGTACGTATTTGTAATAAACTGGGAGATAAGCTTGTGTTTATTGTGTTTATTGTTCTTCTTACAGAGAATATTACACCTATTTCTACAACTGAGACTCCATATATATATATATATATATATATATATATATATATATATATATATATATATATATATATAGGCTATGTAATTGTGCAAACGCTCAGTTCAAAAACTATTTCTGGTTTAATCTGCCTTGTCTGGGGAGAAAAGTTCTCCAAACCCTACCAGCTTCCCTCAGGATCTCACTGTTTGACTCTGATAATAATGTAGAGTTCAAATTTGCATGGTCATTTTTTTTTGCCATAGAAAAAAAAAAGCCAGAGTCAATTAAACGCCAACTCAGGGGCCCAATACATTACTTTCCTATTTAGGCAGAGTAGAATTTTACCTTGCACAGTGTAATTAGCTACAAATCACAATCTTCGTGTTTTCCCCACGCACTAAACTCCACTTACAATCTCATCAGTTCTTCATTTGAGAGACAGAATAGATGAGCTGTAATCAAGACTTTCATTTCTTTCTGTTCCTTGATTATGACGAGAGAAAATAAACAATCTGAAGGGAAGCCTAAAGTTGTTTTCAGTCAGTCTCATTTGTGCACAAACTGGGCGACTTTTTCCCATCCTAAATAACTCATAATAACACTGTGCTCCATGTACGGAACGCATAATTTTATAATCCATGTAATCCAGGCAGTGTAATTTAGAATCGGCCATCATCTACATGTTTGGCTCTCCTCATAACAGGCTGCAGTAGCTACAGCATTTAACCCTTTCATTCCTTTCAAGCACTCTTGTCGTTCAATATTGTGATCTCTCAATGCTGTTGCCACATTAATTACATGTATAAAATAGATTTGATATTTTATTAGGGTCACAAATGACCACTTTAAGCAAGTAACAACAAATTTGTAGGAATGCACTTATGCCAGGAGGTTTTTGGAGAGTATTAATAATAATTAAGGAGATTTACGAGTGGGTATTACTACAGTAACAGGGTGGTAA
This sequence comes from Salminus brasiliensis, assembly GCF_030463535.1. Lineage (NCBI taxonomy): Eukaryota > Metazoa > Chordata > Actinopteri > Characiformes > Bryconidae > Salminus > Salminus brasiliensis. Next base: position 36,731,282 of record NC_132890.1, read on the forward strand.
GTGTTAAGTAACACAAACAGTAATTTAGTCAACACTCATGCAAATGCTGTTAGCATGTGCTATGTTTCAGTAACCTACTGTGTCTAGGAGACAAATCATTTAAATAAAATTACCATTTGTTGTTGTTGTTGTAAAACTAGCCATCAAAGTAAGCAATTTACTTCCTCAATCTGCTTGGTTGCTTCTCCAAAATCATCCAGTCACAGTGACCGACACCCCCTTTCCAATGCCTTGTTTTACCTTTGTTAAATACACTATGTGTCCAAATGTTTGTGGACACCTCTTCTATTAAATGCATTCAGCTACTTTAAGTTGCACCCAGATGTGCAAATGCACACACACACCTACAGCTTATCAAGTCCCTGTAGAGAAGCACTATAGAGCTAAGCTATATACTAACGACCCTTTGGAGCAGATGATGTGAACCTATTGGCTCCATGCTGCCTAATGCCAGGCGTGGGCTAGAGAGGTATAAAGCCCCCCAGCATTAAGCTGTGGAGCAGTGGAAGAACTGTGTTCTCTGGAATGATGGCGGTGGAGCTCCATCCAGTACTTTTGGGATGAGTTGGGGAACTAGGGATGAGTTTAGGTGGTGATCATTCATCATCTACTTGGTATGTGAATTGGCTATGCTAACTTACCCCTTAGGTGTGAGCATGCAAGTGAATATGTGTGTGCGGTACCCTGCAATAGACTGACGCCCTTTCCGGGGGGTTTTCCTGCCTGATGCCCAATGAAACAGGGTAGGTACCAGACCCAGTGCAATCCTGACCAGCAAGAAGCAGAGAATGAATGGACGCATACATGGATAGATGGCTATTGTTTTGTAATATGCATAGAATATCTTGTTTTTGGATTAACATTGATGATACATACACAATAGGGACAAAATTATTGGGACGGCTGCTCATTCATTGTTTCTTCTGAAATCAAGGGTATTAAAAAGGGTTGATCCTGCTTTTGTTGGAGGAACTGTCTCTACTGTCCAGGGAAGAAGACTTTCTACTAGATTCTGGAGGAGGAGCCTTGCTGCGAGGATTTCCCAATCATTCTCAATCTCATACCTCATCCCCAACTCATTCCAAAAGTACTGTATGGAGCTCCACCACCATCATTCCAGAGAACACAGCTCTTCCACTGCTCCACAGCCCCTCAATGCTGGGGGGCTTTATACCATCTTTTTTTGGCGTGTATCTCCACTTTCACCATCAACGTGAAAGGTTGCTCGCTTGTGCTCACCTCTGCATCATCGCAAGAAGCAGTGACATCTGTAGCTTGCAGATGGCACGCGATGAAGTTGAGGCTTGCTGATGCTCCGTGCTATTCCCTTCTGAAAGGGGCTGAGAGCACAAAATTGTAAATCCTTTCTGTTTGAGCGAGCAGGGGCCCTTCCAGGGAGGGACAGATGTTAATTTATCTTCATTACCCACTCAGGGCTAGCCTTCGCAGCTACACTGCTCCGCAATTGACTACAGCACACTACTCCTTGTACCAATCTCTGAGGCGATGAGGGATAGCTGACTGGATCCTCCAACTGCACCACTTCCCCCATGCCCTACTCCGTCATGCTTAATTGGTATGATGCTTGCTTTAATTGAATGGCATTTTGTCATTTGGTGCAATTGAGGTGCATCAAATGTCTTGCCAATTCGCCTGTTTGTCACAGTTAATTTTATATGCGTAGATGATGCGTTTAAGAGATTTCACTGAAAATAAAACTCACCCTTCTTAGCGCTTTCCATATAGGATCCCGGTGGGGGAAATACTGCAATTTTACATGTTAAAAATAAGCTTTCCACACAGCCCTGCATTTTAGAAGCAGTTTCTTTGATTGATGTGTGCTTGTTCCCCTTTCACAGTCAATAAATATCAAGAACCATTTTCAAACGCATTCTGGCCATCAAGCCATGCTCCATCCTTCACTCACATATTCACTCTTCATATGATAAACTGAATGTGACCATATAAACGTAATGTGTTTCAGCCAATTCTACAGGCATGACTGCATGTGTGTGAAAACAGGTCATGTTTGACCTGCCTTGATGAGTTCGCATGATTCACTGTGTCACACCCCGTCACATCCAATTCACTTAAGGCCAACAGATGTTCAGGTATAGAAGGAAACCTGTAAAACCCTCTACTGACGTTAGACTGCAGTACACACTCACCAACCTTTTCAATAGGAACACAAGACTGCATTCAGAATGTTGATTGAACACCACCCCACCTCTTCCCAAAGTCACCAACTAATCAGAAGAGTATTGGATGGAGCACCCATATAGAACACAGTTCCTCCACTGCTCCACAGCTCAATGCTGGGGGGCTTTATACCCCTCTAGCGCATGGCATAGTACAATACAGTGCAGTATAGTATGGTTTAATATGATATTGCATTTTATAGCATGGTATGGTATAGTGTGGTATGGTGTAGAATAGTACAGTATAGTACAGCATGGTATAGTATAGTGTAATGTAGTGTAGTACAGTAAAGTATAGTATGGTATAGTATAGTGCAGTACAGTATAACACAGCACTACAGTGTATTATAGTACAATATGGTACTGTATAGTACAATAAAGTGTGATATAGTATAGTACCATATAGTATATTATAGCATGGTATAGTATAGTACAGTATAGTACAGGGCATTATAGCAAAGTATATTTTGATGTGGCATTTTCTAGCATTGTATTGAATATTACAGTACAGTACAGAATAGTATGGTATAGTATAGTATTGTATAGTATAGTGGTACAGAATAGTATAGTACAGTATTTTCCAGCATGGTATAGTATAGTGTAGTGTGTTATAGAATTTTGTGTTATAGTATACTATAATATAGTATAGTATAGTATAGTATAGTATAGTATAGTATAGTATAGGAGTAGTATAGTACAGTATATTACAGCATGGTATAGTATAGTACAATACATTACAGTATAGTACAGTGCAGTATAGTATGGAATAATAAGGCATGGTATGGTATAGTGTATTATAATATAGTATAGTATAGAATAGTGGGACAGTATAGTATAGTATAGTATAGTATTTTACAGCATGGTGTTGTATAGTGGTGTAGTATAGTATAGTGTAGTATAGTACAGTATAGTGTAGTATTTTACGGGATGGTATAGTATAGTACAGTACAGTGCATTGTAGTGTGGTATGATGTGATATTGCATTTTATAGCATGGTATAGTATAGTATAGTTTAGTGTGTTATAGAATTGTGTGTTATAGTATACTGTAATATAGTATGTTATAGTATAGGAGTAGTACAGTACAGTATATTACAGCATGGTATAGTATAGTATAATAAATTATAGAATAGTACAGTGCAGTATAGTATGGTATAATATAAGGTATAGTATGGTATAGTGTAGTATTTTACAGCATGGTATAGTATAGTATAGTGTAGTGTGTTATAGAATTGTGTGTTATAGTATACTGTAATATAGTATGTTATAGTATAGGAGTAGTACAGTACAGTATATTACAGCATGGTATAGTATAGTACAATATATTATAGAACAGTACAGTGCAGTATAGTATGGTATAATATAAGGTATAGTATGGTATAGTGTATTATAGTATATTATACTATAGTATAGTATAGCACATTTCTGCAATGTTAATATAACCATGAGAAGTTGCCTGGCTTCCAACCTGACGAAGACAACATCCAGCTTCTGCATTCGGGCGTTTGGCTGTAATCTGTGTTCCAGTCAGAAGACGTCACAAAACCAAGCAATAATTTTTATTAGGCTAAATAAAGAACTTACGATAAGTTTGCTCCTCTGCAGCAGTTTTTAAAGAATAAGCCTGTCAGGCAGCGTAACTCTATATTTGCAGTTCCAGTAAAGACGGTTATTTCTATTGACTTTCAGCGCAATATTAATTAGACTGACATTCTGCTAATGAGCACAGATACACCGCACAGGGATGCACATGCTGAAAAAAGACTGCGGAGGGAAAAAAAATGTCCAGCAGCACGATATCGCATTCCCCACAGGCGAGAGCTAGGCAAGGGACCAATCATTTCACATCACCTGACAAGGCTGTATGTGATAAGTGGGGACACCTCCAGAAATAGAGGGAGAGAGCAAGGGAGAAATGTGGGCTCTGCGGGACCCCATTGTGGGGCCGTTCTCCGCTGAGACACAGATGGCACCCACTGTAGGAGTGGCGCGATCCAGCCGAGACGGCCAAACACACCGCCTTTGATGTTGACTTTTGGGAGGAGGAGAACGTGCGACTTCTCTCTAGGCTTTTCTCCATGACACATCCATGACTGCTTTCACAGTGAGAGCAAACCTGCTGTAGTCTGTCCCTAATGAGGCTGCACAGACAATAAATGCTGCCCTTGTTAAAAATTAAGGAAAAGACACACCCATATAATACCTAATGTGATTACAGGTTAGTGCATGACATGCATGAGTGTACTTGAATGGATAAACACTAACAGTCCTCTATGCAATACACTGACAACATATTGATGTCAACTGTATTAATAATTGATAAATCTACCAATTATTTTCATTACTATAAGACTTACCCTTCTTTGCTGTGCCTGTTTTCCTTAATCCCTGTCCAGGAGACTCAGGATCAGGAACTCAGGAAGAATAAATAAGGCCTGGATGAATCAATAGGGTGTGTTTGAATGCTGTGGAACAACGGATCCCCACAACGAATCATCTGATCATGTTTCGGAAATCTACCGCTACAGTTCTGTGAGTGTGCAGGTACACGTAATATCAGATTTCATACAAATGTCTTCTATCTGTATAGTAGGGGTGCACCACAATGTCATAATCTGCATCTATATCTGTATCTGGTTAGTGCTCACAATATCTGGATTTGGATTTGGACCAAATATGAGCCTGGATTACACCTGAAGATCAGACAATGTGTCAACATGTCTATTAGAACTGTGTATTGGCAAGAGCCTGGTGATGCCATACATATCACAGCAAGCAAGGGCCAATCTAGAGTTGGGGGGTATATTTCATATCTCCCAGATAAACATTTAGTTACCCCCCCCCAAGAAATATTTTTGTATAATAATAATAATAACTACATTCATGTTTCACTATAAATAATGTTTGATGTATATTTTAGGCACAGTCTATACACATATTATTAACTACATGACTCCAGGCCCACACATTATTGACTGTCTTCGCCTCTTGATTTACACATTCATATTCATTTACACTAGACTTACCTGTGTGACCAAACATGTTTGAGAACATTATAGGAAACATAATTAAATCTATTGTAGCATTTGCTGTCAGGTTTATCTCCACACACCTTTTTGCTTGATGGTGTGGTCATTTTGGGGGAAAGGCAGTTTTGCTGAATAAATAATAAACAATGAATCCTTATTTATGAATAAGCAAAACACTTTTCCTTTTTAATATCATGGTAAATCTAGCTTAGCGTTTTATGAATCTAGCTGAGTGTGGTTTTTGATTTTAATTGATTACTATTCTTTTCATTAAAGTAATTATTTTTTTAAAAATGAAAGAAAATAACACATTATGTGGCATAAACAAAGCAAAGTGTAAACAGATGTAAACAGGTGTGTCCATCACGGATTATCTTTTATTATATACTGAAAAATATGTCTCTTTTAAATGTACGTGCTGAGTCTTCTCACAATGAACTGTTACATCAACAGAGTTCTTTAAAGATAGGGATTGTGTGGCTGCAGCATGCTGTGTGTGACCAACCCGTCAACCCGTCGTTCCTCAGTGTAAGCAAGACCAGTAGGGGAATGTTAAATATGCATTATCATCATGCACAAATCACTGCCAATTCACTGAGAAGTTTAATTTTAATGAATTATTTTCTTATTAATGAAGTAATTATTTTTAGTTGAGTAACTGCTGCAGTCCTAGTGGAAAACATACTCATAAACCATACCTGGCCGATTCCTCAACGTCCATACAAGCAGAACTAGGTTTTACAGCTGCAGATGGTGCGGTGCATTATCATGCCTGGGAAATGCGAGCAATCTCTCTTTATTGCCCAGCAGATGCTGACTAGATAGAGCAGCTATATTCTAATTTGAATGGTAGATTGGCGCTTTTCATTGATGACGGTGGAAACATCTGCAGGACGGGGTGTTTATGCATGCAAGAGAAGAAATAAAAATCGCTCTCCCAGAGATAAAAGATTACGGCCCTATTCAAAGCGAAGAGAGACAACAACAAGAGTCTAATTACCGTTTGGATTAATCTGAGATTTCAGGCATGACAAAGTTTTATACCCACTTATTTCAGAGAATGTTCAAAGCAAAGCCCAAAAAAACCCAGCAACTCCAAAACAAGGCAGAGCTGGAGTGCTTTGACAAAACACAGCATCAAAAGAGGGCGTGACCTCTGTCACTCCGCCTGCCCGTACGTAACTGAGACTGTGTTTATCTTTAAAGTCTCGGTTTGACCTATTGATCTGAGACACAACAGCCCCCATTAATCAATAAGCCTGTTTCTAAGGATGCACTGCACTGGACAATATAGCTTATTAAAATCCACAGACTCTGATTCATGCTTTGTTTGTAACTGGTGAAGGAGACGCTGTTATGTTTCATTACGGCAAATGAAATTTTACTTTTATGTTTTTCGCAGACATAAAACTGTAAACTGAAGAAGATGTGTTGAGAAGCCTTTCCTACTGACACATAATGAAAACAGATATGTCCACTGTGATGATGAATTGACTATTAAAGCAGCATTATGCGACAATTTGCATTTTTCTGCTCATGGGCTCCCCCTACAGGTGGAGAGTGTATTGCAATGCAGTGAAGACAGATCATGCATTGAAATTTTACAAGCTGAGAGAAGCAAAGAAGCATTAATATTCTTAATTGAAAGAAATATGAACATTATTAATGGTCATATTTATTTTCATGAATATGATTATGAAAAAATGTTTCTCGCAAGTGATGTCCTGTCTGTCCAAACTTACATAGTGTAGTTAGTAGCACAGTAGCAACGATGGAGATGCGGGTCATTCTCATTACAGTCAGTAAAACATAGTTTAGAAGTCGATATTTTAAGCTAGAAAATTACATACTGCTGCTTTAAAGGTCCTTAATTGGTCCTTTAATTGGATTTGAAAGCTTTTATTGAAAGTTCTACCAGAAAACTCCAATGCCATATATCATTATGACTATTCACTAGCTTCCACACATCTTTAAAAGATACATATCATGATGCAGGGGGTACAATTTCCCATCATAAAAGTATCATAATAATTTTTATAGCATAAAAACACCATCATATGCATGAAACCTGAGTAAAATAAAAGTTGACTTTTTATCCAATCAAACAGTTCAATATCTCCCTCTAGTGGCCAGGGTTTAAACACAACTCTAAATGAACCACTGTCTGACACAAATATTATTACGGACACAATTATTATTATATATAATATAATTTAGTATTATGTAATATTTACAAGTAAACTATTCATAAAAAAATCAATACTGTGTTCCTAAGATTCAAAGCCATACTACTAAGCATAATATCGCAATTCTTTTATTTATTGATCCAGGTTTGTTGTCCTAATTTTACTATTACCCGTTCTCCAACCAGGTTCAGTGCAGGCAGTGCAATGGGCATGTGTGCTCACTATGTCACTATAGTATGTGTGTTTACTGCACGGATAGGTTAACTGCTGCCGGGCAGTTATTCCCAGTCACACAAGACCAGGTTGCCATCTCAATGAATGGGGGGGACTAGACTACTAGAAACTGAAGATCAGATTAGCATTTCAGGTAACCTGATTTGTCAGCTTGTTTTGGCTATTGTACTTGCCCAGATCTCCATCTCAACACAGGCTTTCCCTATGGGCACTTTGACCCTACTCTGCTCGTGGTGTAACCAGTAAGCTGAGGAGCTCTATTGTTGAAGGGTGGGACTTTATCCGTAAACAGATGCCATGTTGAGCGCTACGAGAACTCCCATTCACATTTTAACCAGTGGCTGCTCTCTTCATTTGTAACATCTCTGGTTAAAGGCGGAGGCCAAATTTCCTCCGCAAATGGTCCAACACAAATGGTCAATCTTGTCTTTGTTTTATTTTCTAACACCCCTGGAACACAGTAGGAATAATAAAAATGGTTTGCACATTACATCTTAAAAAGGGGTATTTAAAGGATTTGTAGTAAAGGCAGTGGTTTTATATGACTTAAAAAACCCTAATGCGTAAACATTTTGGGGGGATTTTGTCTTGTGAACAGCTTCTTTCCAAATGTTCCAGACAATTTTATATTTTGTAATACAGATTCACAAAAAAGCTCCAGTTCTCCTACCAGCATACTGTTTTCTGCACAGGTTGCACATGATTAAGTATATCATATGAGCTGATGCATATGAAGTGATGAACCCTATGATTCCATATTTCTTTTGTGTGGCATTACTACTTAAAACCTTATTTTTCAACCATTGTTTGATCTCGCTATAGTCAGAGCTGATTCCTGAGATCCCTGAGGTTACATCCTCTATAATGACTGGAAAAATGGAAGGGGGGTTCCTCATTTTGCCTAATATGCAACTCCTAATTTTATTTGCTGGAAGAAAATGCCAGAGCTTATTGATGATAAACACAATGGTCGAGCTTTGCACTGTGTAGGCGCTACAACAAACCCCAGAATGAGTTCTAGCTGTCCTAGAGGAAGATGTATTGGGCCCTTGTCTCCTTGTCTTTCCTGAGGGCACTTTCCAATTATTGTTTAGGATATTATTGTCTGTCCAGAAATTGGTTGTACATTTTTTGCTCTCCACTTTAAAATTGTCATCATTTGTACAAATCCCTCTCTATCTTAGAAATTGGATGCATGGGGGTCCCATCTTGAGTGGCACATGGAGAAAACTTAAAAAATGAATGGAGGATACTATTGCTCTCAGTTGGTTTTAATGAAAGTGGAATATAATGTATTATCAGAAACACAGAGTAAAAGTATCCGGAAAGGTGATTTTGGATTGGATGAAACTGGCTAAATGATTTAAATAGCCTAAAGAAAATTCCTGTTTAATATCAGCCTCATTTCCAAGTAAATGTTACTGATTATAAAGTTAATGTTTATTAGCAGCAAAGCCTACTCACACTGCAGTTCCTTCTTTTTACAGAGGAAATCAGAAAATCACAAAAAATTATTACTAAAGCATGTAGATCATAAATCCAAGTAGTGTTTATGGCCCGTCCTTCTGATTGTGTGGCACTAATCACCAATTTTGTATGAATGTTTTTTTTGTTTGATTGTTTTTTTTTACCCAATTCTTACCCAATTTACCCCATTCGCTCCTAATTTATTTAGATTACCCAATTACCCAAACACATGTAATGCTCTAGACACTGGAAGGGGGGTTAGGACTCACACATGCCTTGTCCCGACACGTGTGCAACCAGCACCACCACCTCTTTTCGAACCGCTGCTGATACAACATCATCGGGCAAGCAGCACACTCTTGAGGAAACTACCAGCTACATAGCTCTAATGTATCACCTAGAAGACGTACCAGCCAGCATCAACCTGAAGTGATGGGGGGAGAGCATGGCTAATTGTGCTCTCTCAGGCTCTGGCTGCTGATGACAGGCTACATAACCCAGGATTCAAACCTCATAGCAATCCTCATAGTGTCATAGTGGCAGCGCCTTAGTCCACTGGACCACTCAGAGCCCTGATCTTTGTATTACTGTTATTGTCATTTGAAAGTACTTCCTTCCTTTCAGATATCACCACTGTCATGCAAAAAAACATTTAAATCAAAAGGAAATGGAAAAAGATATCATTCCAAGTCATTTTGGAGAATTTCTATTGGTCCATTCATCATGAAATTGTGACACAATGTAAAGAACAACTGGCAGATTTGCATGATGTCATTAGCAAATACAAGAGATACAAGCTTTATGCAAAACATCTGATCTAAAAAAAGTAACAAAGGCTCAGTTAGTGACCCGGTACTGCTTTCAACAGGACAACCTTTGGAATCAGGTACAGCACAGATCTGACTGGGCTACTATTGCTATTGATTCCTCCTGGTAAAAGATCTTGTAATTTGTGGTGCTAAGGCGCTGATCAGCTGTGTAGTGTGAAGACTACAATGATCTGACCACTCTGAAAGTCAGCAACAACAGCATTAGTGAGGTAAGGATGTTGCATGATCACCACTCCACCTCATCCCCAACTCCCCAACTCATTCCAAAAATATTAAAAGTAGCTTTATCATCATTTCAAGCTCCACGTATGAAAAATCCTGCAACTTTTGCAGCCAAACATTGGCTCCTTTTGAATACAAAGACCTCTTGGTATCCTGTTTACTCTCACGCAATGTACTGCCAAATAGTTTAGTTTCTCTTTGCAGCAGGGATTTGAGTTCATGGTCAAGTGTCATCACATCAGTAGAGATCCAAGTCAAGCAATTAGCATGAGGAAATAAAATCATTTCAATCTCCAGCTCAAAAAAGAAAAACATGGTTGTCATGTCATGAAATGTCATGAAATCGCAAATACAAAAGCAGCGCAGAGGACTTTTAATTTGAAATGTTGGATTCAGGACGTATAATAAAGACAGATGAGCTAATGGTAAGTTCAAGAGGTTTTACAGTTAAAAAAAGAACATTTGCAATGTTAAAAGATTTGTAAAGGTTGTCACACCCAAGACTCCGCCCCAGTTCACACATAGTGGTTGGTGTGGTCCAACAGGTAACACCACTACCTGCCACTGAGCTACTACACCATGTGGGAGACCGGGGTTCAATTCCTGGTCTGGGTGACTATGCTGTGCTACACCAATAAGAGTCCTTGGGCAAGACTCCTAACACCCCACTGATGGCCCACCTCTGTAATATAAGTTACCTTGTAAGTCGCTCTGGATAAGAGCGTCAGCTAAATGCTGTAAATGTAAACATTCAAAAAGCATTATTTGTAATGCAGACGCTTCATGACTCCAAACACTTTTCAATTCCTCGCTGTGACGCAATGCGCCATGCAGCATTTTGACAGTACTACATTAAAATAAAGTCCAAATATTTGTGGACACCCTTTCTAATGATTGCATTCAGCTATTCGAAGTTGCACCCATTGCTGATACGACAACTATGGCTAAAAACAAAAATATGGTCACCCCAGCATTTGGATCTAACGTTTTTAATAGGATGTTCAGCACACATTCAAGCAGGTGTGTCCAAACTTTTGACTGGCACAGTATGTAAAAGTAAAAAAAAAATGTTCTGGACCCGGAAGTGCTTGCTTTGAGCACTTTTTTTGAGCCCGGGAGCCGTCCAGAGCACTGATCTCTGGTCCTCCTGAAATCTGGTGTCTGGGGTCTCACTTTAACTGGCCTCTGGTGCGGCCTGCTATGCAGTGGGGTTGTGTGATTGGTTCATTTTGTCACATGACTGCTTCATCTTATTGCCTGTATGGCTAAAGAAAAACCTTCTCCCACAAGAACGGCTCCTTGTTAGCAGGTGTTCCTGCATGGTGAAATACCATGACTCCAGAAAAGCTCTGTTCTTTACTGCTTCAGTGTTTGTATCCAAGGGAAAATAAGGACAAGTGATGAACAGATGAAGACAGGTCCGACCATTTAGCTAAAATTTGCTCAGAAAAGTGACGATCCACGGTTCGTGTGGGATTTTTCTGTGTGAAAGCAAACCAGTGATAATTAACCCCTCCCTCAAACAAGCTCAGAATCGGTCCTGGGTGCGAACTTGTGTATTTAGGACTGTGAAAGCAACATTAGTTACCATGTACTGTGGATAAGACATGTTTTAAACCTTTAAGGATGACATATTACGTCCAATTCCGTTTTCCATGATAGGAGCCTTTTACTAGGCTAAAGCACCACCTATACCCCTGCACTTAAAGCAGGAGATCTGCCAGAATGCAGCTGGGCTGCAGTAGGTGATATACCATTTTTTCCATCCTGCACCACAGAAAGCGGCCGTAAAATTTAACAAAACTTAATGATGTTATCGTTTCATCAGTTTAACTCTGAATTCATTTGGCACCTGCTGAGAGCTGATAATTGCTGCTCAGAATGAAACTGCTCAATGACTGCATGTCTAGGGAAGCGTAATTTGGTTACAAGAAAATAACTGAGCATCAAAATGTATTTATCAGATTGATGAAAGCAGGACTTTTCAATACTGGTACCAGTACTCTTTCAGTCACCATGCTAATACAGCATACACTGATCAGCCATGACATGATGATCACCATCTACGGCGGCTCCTGTCTGTAGAGGGGTGGATCTACATATTAGGCAGCGAGTGAACAGTCAGGTCTTGAAGGTGATGAAGGTGCTGAAGAAGGTTAAAATGGACAAGCATAAGAAACTGAGACACTTTGACAAGAACCAAACTGTGATGTTCTAGACAATGACTGTGTCAGAACATCTCCAGAACTTCAGAGCTCCAAGGAAGGATCAGTGGCAAAGTGTCGACGGGGTCATGGGCCCTGATATCTCATTGACGTGATCCATGGAGGTCCCACTTTACGACTTACAGGATTTGTGGTGCCGGATACCACAGGAGGACACCTTCAGAGGTCTTGTGGAGTCCATACCTCAAATGGTCAGATCTGTTGTGATCTGGCAGCACAAGGGGGACCCATGCAATATTAGGCAGATGGTATTATTGTTATGGCTGATTGATGTATGTCATGTCATACCAATACAGAATCACTACTAATACAGTCTTTGATTGACAGCTGTGTTGAATTACTTATAATTAACAAGATATGAATGGCAATAATTACATTGCATAACATATTTTCATATCAAAGCCAGACATACCAGTTCCAACAAAGACATTTCAATTCCTTTGAACTTTTGAAGGCAGAACTTTGTTTTACACATGAGTGATTGTTTACATTCTTTAATTACAGAGGTAGGACATTTTTCATGCATGCACAGTCACTGTAAATGGCCTAAACATTTGAAACAGAATATTTTTCACACATGAACAGCCATCTGTTTGTTTTTTTGGAGATACAAGGACAGATTCAACAGCAAAAAAAAAACTAAGTTTAGCAAATGATTAGTGCTACACTGAGCCAGCATCTTTCCATTGTTTCATTCATACATTCATACATGTGCATATGACTGCTTAAACTGCATGGACCTTCACATTAACACATAATAATGTCCTACACTGACTCACATTCTTGTCATTTATGGACTAACGTCACATTAGTTGCCGTAGACTTTTTCTCACTATTTCCGTTCAGTCTCTGTTGTTTGTTTGACCAGAGGAGGATGGGTTCCCCTTTTGGGTCTTGGTTCCTTCCTCTTATTCTGAATGAGTTTTTCCTGCCACTCTGTAAAGCTGCTTTGCACCACTTGTTGTTGTTAAAAAGTACTATATAAAAATAAGAATAACAATTTAACTGATGTTTTCTATTTTCCTTTGATACTTTTCTTAAGTGTCTTAAGTACAACAATAAAACAAAGTCTGAACTGCTGACAGTGCAGCAGTTGTGGATGGACTGAAATTACTCTGAAGCTCACTTTATTCAGGTGGGAAATGTAAAGAAATATGACAGACTTATTTGAAAAGGACTGCTATGAACACATCTCTTGACACTGGATGGAACTGCTCTATGTGTGGTTTGGGAAATCACATACAAGATATATAAGATAAAGCCGGATTCTGCAGTGGCAGACACCTGACATGGCAATATAAGTGAGACATTTTCCACCGCAGGGAGACGACTTGTCTCCCGCTCTCTTTCCTCTCCCTGATGGATGTTACAAACAGCTGACACCCACCATGACCCCATCATTCATCCCTGACCCACGCCACCCTCATCCACAACTCCGTCCTCCACTGGGTCTCTTCACTTGTTGCCAAGGCATTTATGGCTTGATTGCTGCCATCATCCACTGGCACTGTCCGTAGTGCTGGAATCCCACTGCTCTGATACCGTTTCACTGAAATTGAAAATAACAGTCATAATCGTCAGGGCGTAATCACATCCCTCCTGCGCCCAATGTTGCCAGAGAAATATCATTAGGATCATGTCACAACAAATCAGCAGCCTCTGCGAATGGGGAGCAAGACACAAATAAGAAAGGTCACTGAATATAATTGGAAATGCAGCATATTGTATGGCCCACCCTTCCCCCTTCAAGTCGTCCTGGATGGAGAGTCCACACTGACAGAAGAACTGGCAGGCTCAAGAACTGACAAATGCAATTAGACACTCAATGAGAGAAGATATGACAAGAAAAGCTGGTGTGCTATTATGCATGTGATTGCTTCTTCCTGAATAGTGCAGAGTGATTCTGATATAATTCAATAATACAATGTTTTTTTTAGATATGGTATACCATGGTATTGTGATAGCTAGTGAAATCCCAGTTTACATGTTGTATCTCTGCAGAAAGCCAGTCCTAGACATTATTGTAAACATTATATAATATTTATATATTTTAGACTGTTATATCAAAGCTTTCCAAAGCAGCCAGTAAATTACACACTGCAGTTTCAACACTGAAGCAAGGATGACAGGAGAGGCAGTTTGAGGGTACATTTTACTAAAATTAACAACAGCTCTGACTGAAGCCAACAGTAGCACAGAAACTAAGCTCAATCAAAGGAATATAGAGACAACTACACTTGAGACGAAGACATTCTCACAGAAGCCAACGCAGAGAAAACCATGAGCAAGGAGGCAGCACAAAAACAAGACTTGACCAAGAGATAAAAAGAAATATGTGGGATAATTACTCAGGAACATATTAGACACGGTTGGGGAACAGTAACTGTGGGGCGGGACAAGGGAGGCAACTGGGTGGAGCAAGGACAGGTCAGGGTGGAGCTGGGGAGGAGCAAGAAGATAAATAAGAGATGTTAAACAGACAGAGGCCCTGTCCCAATTCAGAGTAGAATTTTACCTTCTACTATAGTTAGGTTTAGGTTTTGGTGTAGGTTAGGTTTAGGTTGAGGTGTAGTGGATTAAGTGTAGGTGTCGGTTGGTGTGTAGAAGGGTAAGTGTAGGTGTAAGTTGAGGTGTAGTAGGTTATGTTTAGGTGTAAGTTGATATGGTTAGTAATGTAAGTTTAGGTTTAGGTGTAGTTGGTTTAGTTTAAGTTGTAGGTTGAGGTAAGTTAGATTGAGTTTCAGTTTAAGTTTAAGTGTAGTAGGTTAGGTGTAGGTGTAGTATAATTGTAGGTTAAGTGTAGGTGTAGGTTAAGGTTTAGTAGATTAAGTGTAGGTTTAGGTTAAGGTGTAGTAGATTAAGTTTAGGTTTAGGTTAAGGTGTAGTAGGTTATGTTCAGGTTAGGTGTAGGTGTAGTAGGTTATGTTCAGGTTAGGTGTAGGTGTAGTAGATTAAGTGTAGGTGTAGGTTGGGGTGTAGTAGGTTATGTTTAGGTTAGGCGTAGGTGTAGTAGGTTATGTTTAGGTTAGGTGTAGTAGATTAAATGTAGATGTAGGTTGAGGTGTAGTAGGTTAAGTGTAGGCATAGGTTGAGGTGTAGTAGGTTATGTTTAGGTTAGGTGTAGTAGATTAAGTTCAGGTCAGGTGTAGATGTAGTAGATTAAGTGTAGGTTAAGGTGTAGTAGGTTAGGTGTAGGTGTAGTATAATAGTAGGTTATGTTTAGGTGTAGGTTAAGGTGTAGTAGGTTAAGTGTAGGTGAGGTTGAGGTGTAGTAGGTTAAGTGTAGGTGTAGGTTGAGGTGTAGTTGGTTACATTTAGGTTAGGTGTAGGTGTAGTAGGTTAAGTTTAGGTCAGGTGTAGATGTAGTAGATTAAGTGTAGGTTAAGGTTTAGTAGTAGGTTAGGTGTAGGTGTAGTATAATAGTAGGTTATGTTTAGGTGTAGGTTGAGGTGTAGTAGGGTAAGTGTAGGTGTAGGTTAAGGTGTAGTAGGTTAAGTGTAGGTGAGGTTGAGGTGTAGTAGGCTAAGTGTAGGTGTAGGTTGAGGTGTAGTTGGTTACATTTAGGTCAGGTGTAGGTGTAGTAGGTTAAGTTTCTGACAGCACTCAGCAACCATGGGCTCATCCATGCAACTGTGTAGAGATCTAAAATGAAAGGAATCGATGCCCACAGTGCAGCAGAAGAGTGAGAACGTAAACCAGTGTTTTCAGCTTGCAGATTCTACATCGTGGATGGAAATTAGAAATGGCGGCACAGAGGAAATGTGGAGGTCAAGATGAGATCTGGAGAACCAAGAAAACTCTTGGAGAAGCAAATCGAACCACCCGTATGGGACCCCCTGTTCCAATGCACAGAGATGTTTGCACAAGCATAATCTTCATGGAAAAGCCATAAGAAGGAAACCTTACCAGTGACCTTGTTACAAACCTCAACAAGGACAAACAAGAAAGCACCAGTGGTATCAACAGTACTGCACAGGTACATTAAAGAATGGATTCCACAAAATGCCAGCAAATCCTGACCTAAATACACTATATGGCCAAATGTTTGTGGACACCCCCTCTGAAGAATGCATTCTGCTACTTTAAGCTGCACCCATTGCTGACATAGATGAGCAAATGCACACACACAGCTTGTCTAGTCCCTGTAGAGAAGTACTGTCAATAGAATAGGGCTCTCTGGAGCAGATCATTGTTCTCGGAATGATGGTGGTGCTCCTGCCAGTATGTTTGGGATGAGTTAGGGAGTTGAGGTGATGATGAGGTGGGCTGGTGATCATCATTATCCAACATTCTGGCCTCACTAATGCCCTGAAGCGGATGTCTCAATACTTTTGTCCATATAGTGGAAAAAGTTGTGTTAAATGTCTGATGGCTGAAGGATACGGCCAAAGGACAGCCATCCAAATTATTCAGTTTCAGACTTTCATCCACACACGTTGCTAAGATGCTTGTTATGCAAACTCCAGAAATAAACACTGTCCGTAAACTGGCTCATAGAAGAGCTCAGTGACTTCCCATACATGGCATTGTCATAGGATGCAGCCTTTCCCACAAGTCAAGTTCCCACATGTGAAGTTCCCACCCTGCTAGATCTACCCCGGTCAACCTTAAGTGTTATTATTGTGCAATGGAAACAGCCCAGCATTGAAGTGACAGACCACGTAAACACACAGGGTAGGGCTGCTGAGTGCTGAGGAGAACAGAAGATAGAATCAGCACAGGAAGTGTGTGTGAAGAGCTTCAGGAAATGAGTTTCCATGGCTAAGTAGCTGCACACAGGCCATAAGATCACTATGCACAATGCCAAGTGTCCGCTAGAGTGATGTGACGCATGCCAGCACTGATGAATACAACCTTCTGGACTGTATAGTGCTAACTGTAAAGAGAAGGGCCAATGACCCGGATAGATTTTCAGGATTCTGGACCGTGGAGGTAGGGGTGGGGGTGGAGGAGGTTGAGGTGTAGTAGGTTAAGTGTAGGCATAGGTTGAGGTGTAGTAGGTTATGTTTAGGTTAGGTGTAGTAGGTTAAGTGTAGGTGTTGGTTGAGGTGTAGTAGGTTAAGTGTTGGTTGAGGTTGAGGTGTAGTATGTTAAGTGTTGGTGAGGTTGCACTGGTGAATACAACCTTCTGGACTGTATAGTGCTAACAGAGAAGAGAAGGGTCAATGACCCCAGGTGGTTTTTCAGGATTCTGGACTGTGGAGGTGGGGGTGGGGATGGGGGTCTGCACCCTTATTCACAAAGTGAGTTCCATAAAGACTGGAGAAACTCCCGTCTCCAGTCCTGACCTCAACTTCCAACAGAGTTTAGACACACTTCAAAAGCTGGTGGACAGCCTTCCAAGAAGAGTTCAGAGGACCTTCCTGATGTTTTGGAGATGTTCTGACCCAGTCATTGTCTTGAACATCACATTTTGATTCTTCCCTAAGTGTTTCAGATTCTTACGCTTGCCCATTTTTTTGCTCCACCTCCAAAACCTTCTAAAACTAACTGTTCACTTGCAGCCTAATATGGATAAGATCCGACCCCTTGACAGGAGCTGCTGTACATGAAGATCTACAGTGTCAGTGGTGTTAATATTACGCCTCATCGCTGTGGAGTATGTTTCGGAAATAAAAAAGATGGGAAAGGGAAATTCCATGAAGCTTATCCGTTACACATAAGCCCTTTAACAAGATCTTCCACAAAAGAGCACACACCATTCCCAGCGGGCAGCGTTCAGTGGAGTCAGCAGGAGACGGCTGGCATACGGACCAAGGCTAGCATTTGGAAGCATTAGTAACTTTGGCCTCCCCCGATGCTGATACACACACTGCATATCTCTCCCATGTGGACAAAGCCATTTGTCTTGGTATAATTCATTACCTGTTCAGTCAGCGACGACAACACCTCAACTCCATCTGCCTCTCCCCCCGTCCCCCGGGGGCCCTTCGCTCCAACACCAGGAGCGACGCTCAGAACAGGCTGTCCGAAACATATTTACCGTCCTGTTACATCTCTAACAGCACCATGATTGATTCACATCGGGTTATCTCCACGCCAGGGCCCGCCTGAGAGCGTCTTTAATAAGAAATGTATATGCCATTCCACGTGTGACCCCATTCAGAATCACAGGTGAAGAGGTAGACACATGCTAAGGGCCGCATGACAAGTGTTGAGTTGGGGAAAAAAAGAAAGGGTGGAGAAAAGAAAGAAAAAAAAAGTCAATTCCTTTCAAAGCACGGAAACGGACAGAACAGTTGGCCCTTCTGGGGAGCAGTTTTGCGAACTCAAGGCAGCACTAAAATTGGTTTCTTACCTGGTGTCGGCAAGCTGTGAATTATGTCCAGGGAGAAAGAGAGATATCTTCCTTCGCCCTGCCAGGGAGAAATGCTGTGACCGTAGATGACCTGAGCTTTGGCTGCTTTTCTGTCTCCTTATTGATAAAGAAAAAACACACAGATGGGCTTGAATTCTGTGGTGGCACTTCCTCCGAAGCCAGTATTATGCATTACATGGCATACATAATACCTTATAATGACTGTCATAAGCCTGTACAATTACTCTTGAGCACTTATGGATGCACTTCATAAAGGAAAACTGCATGACTTTATAAAGACAGGGTTCATAATGCATTCATAAGAACATTCCACATAGTAATGTTTTAGTGCACTACAACGTAGGTTTAACTTACTTTACTGTTACAAGTTATAAAGCATTATAATGTACAACATAGATTTTTCAAGTATCAGTATTAGGGTCAGTACAGTCTGTGAAGGGAAGTGAGCTTTCAAATAGATTTTATAATGCATTATATATTGTTACATACTGCTATTCTGTGAATAACACTGTAAAGCACACTTGTGGCTAATGGCTGGTATAGTCTCTGTATATTGTGTAATGTCTGTAAATTATATATTGTGTATATATATATATATAGTGTATATATATATATATATATATATATTGTGTGTATATATACACATATCTGTACATTGTTAATACTAAAGAGATGGGTAGAAACAAATTCCTTGTGTGTATAAAGATACAGAATCTGATTCTTATTATACAAAAACGGTCATATATAACGTCTTATTGATCTTCCTCCCCATGTCTCCCCTAGTGTGATGTTGGTCATTCATGTTAGTTGTTGTATCGGTGCTGAGGAGCCTCACTTTCCTCCAAGAACACTGGCTACCTAGTGATGCTGCATCAGTGGCAGTTGGAACAAGTGATGGAGGAGACGTGTGCTAGTCTTCACCCTCCTAGTGTTGGGGGCATTGCTAGTGATAGGGGAGTCCATATGAACAGGGATTTGGGTAACTGGCCTTTCAAATTCGGTAAAAAAATTGATTAACATTAACTAATACAAACTAATATAAATATATATATTATATTCATATTTATATGATATCATATCATATCAGTTCATATGTATATATATATGAACTCTGCATCATCAAGAACTGATTATGCACACATCACTTTAAGAGTCTATAGGCACCAATTTGCACTACTGTTTATTTTGCACTGACCATACCCAGACTTTTAATCTGCTGCATATGTCACTATACTTTTTATATAATTTCAGGGAGCTCTGTACATAAAGCTAATTTATTTACTTTATAAGGACATTGCTGCATATGACACTTTACTTCTGATGTCAATGTCAGGGACCTCTATCTATTATTTATACAAACACTTTGTTATTTAATGTTTATTTAAATGTATAATGTTTATGTTTATGTTTCTCTCAATGGTCCTGAGAGAAGCGCGATTTCAATCCTGAGTCTGTCCTGTACATATTACCGTTTTGACAATCAAGCTGACTTTGACTTTGATAATTCTAATGTTATATAGTTTTAAATAATGTTGATGGCTGCTTCAGACAAGTGTGAGGTGTTACTGGGTAACACAGGTCACAGGCCCACTGCTGCATAATAACGAAGGGACTTTTCTGAATGTGAAATTTATTATATCTTGATGGAATTACAAAAACAAGCATTTTAAGTTACCAGGAACATGAACTAACAAGGTAAAAAAGGTCAATTTTGACAGATACAAAAACTAATGAGCAGTGAAAAGGTGATTCCTTCAGTGAATCCAGTGGTGGATTTCTTAAGAGAACATGTATTGGTTTTAAACATGTGAATTTAGGTGCATTATTAGAATATATAGGGATATTTTAGATAATTATGCAATTATTTAGTCCATTGAGTTTAGTTTACTATGTAAATTCAAGCCATGTATTGTATTTGACTGGACTGTTGCACCATCTCCATAATGAAGCATTGTGCTTGGACCCCAATAATAACTGCCACAGTTTGTTAATGTTGTTAATGCTATTTAAAAAAAAGTACACACAGCCTATCCTGATCTCTATCCCATCTTTCACAAACATACAGAATAAATATTTTCATCAACAGCATATTCTGAATTTCCATATTTTCAACTTTGTTCTATAGCAGCTGTAAAAAAAAATAAAAAAAAGATTCAAAGATGCTCTGCCTGAACGAGCGTCCCTCAGGCTTGCATGAGATTTGTGCAGCATTTATTGTTGACTCCATCAGACTCCTCTATTGATTTCTGACAATGACTTCATCCAGCAGTGAATGGTAGCCAGTATATCTCCAGAGTGCCGCTTCACTGTATGAATCTCTGTCTTAATGTGGATCGATGACTAAAATGATATGCACTCCAGCTGACTTTGTGTGAGACTATAATCATAGGGCTCAACCTCATGCAACTACTGGACTATTTTAAACTTGGGATGACACACAGGTTCTCTGTGGGATCAGCAGTGATGTATGGAGGGAAAAAAAAGAAAAAGAAAAATGGTAATGAGAAAATGATGTCTTGCCAAATTCATGAATATTCGTTCATGATAATGATTTATAAATATAGTTCTAAGGGTGGCAAAGTCACACACACAAATGAAATGCATTAGCCATGCCAAAGTATACAAGAACTCTTCTCAACACAGCCAAAGAGTATGTGTAGCTACAGCGAAATCCAAAAGTAATTGGACAGTGATGGAAACTTTTTTGAAAAAAAACCCAAACTGATAGTTGTTTTAGCCCTAACTGCTTTCAAAATGAGGCATAATACAAAGTAACCAATCTAAACAAAGGTAATTTGCATATATCAAGTCATAAAGGCATGTTTTAGTATATAAAACTACACAAATTTTATAAATATTTAAAATAAATAAATAGACATTTTGAGACACTTTTATAACTATAACTATATAACTCTATATTCACAATGTAACAATTGTTTTTTTCTGCTTTTCCAAACAAACAAGGCATGGTTCAAAAGAAACACCTGCACTATGAACACGCCCCCACCTTATAGTTTCTCTTGAAAGTACAAGCGAAACAGAAAGCCAACTTGACCAAAGGAAATCATATTATTATAAGAATCAATATTCATAAGAACAGTAAATAAACAGTTATTGAGACATAAACTTAAAATAAAGAATATCCAGAGTTATTTTAACAACTTTCCTCCATTTCAGAAACTGTCAATTCTAAATTAAATTATTTGCAATTAACTGCAAATCTTTCCCAGTCAGTCACTGGCAGTTCTGGGCCGAACTGAATTCATGGTCATTGTTTGGCCAACCCACAGATAAGGTATTTTAATTTTTTGGCCAATCAGAAGTAAATTATTGCCAAAATGTAAAGAGATAGCAAAGTTGGTTTAATATTTACTTATTCAGTAGCTAAATCTAATATTAATTTGTGTTGTCAGCATCTAAAAGAATTGTGAACTTGGCTTGTATTTGTATAGTCGTTAAACTCATTGGACTAAATAACTTCAACAAAAACTACCCCTTTCTTACAGGCATCCCAAGACACTCACTGGCTTCTTTGAAGTTGCTCAGCCCAGCCTGTGATGCAGTAACTTATGGCTCCTCCTACTTTCAGAGGCCTTTAATCTTTAGTCTTGTATTCAGTAAGTGGAATGCATGCTCACTGGGGTCCAGACAGAATGATTGACTTGGCCAGTCAAGAGTATTCTGCCTTTTGGCCCTGAACAACTCCACAGTTGCTTTGGAAGTGTTTCAGGTCATTGTCATGCTGCAAGGTGAAATCTGTCTTGTGAATGTTAAGATCTGATCTGAGAGCAGTGTGAGCAGTTAGCATGCTTCTCTCCACTACAGAATTCATCCAGTTTCTGGCATTAGTAGACAAATCATCAGTACGAGTGAGCTGGGGTTGCACACATGGAAAAATTGGCTTTCATGAGTTATGTACTGCAAAGCACAACTATTTAGCATGTTTTCAGCACTGCATTAGTGGACCTAGTGTACTTACACATTCAGCAATTTAGCCTAGCTAGGCCACTCACTCTGAGTTTGCCTTACTTGCATTTCAAGCTTCTTAATTTTAACACTGCATAAAAAAATCACATTTCCAAAAATATATAAACACATTATTCATGCCGGTCTCAAGCCATTTCACAGTCACAGACAAATTTCCAATGTTGGAATGACTTGGAATCACTTGAGTCTGGCAAGAGTTGCAGACCGCTCCTGTCAACCGTGTTTAATATTATCCCATGTTTTTAGTCTTGGCTCATGCAAATTGTGACTCGGACATTGTAGGTGAGCTTTCTCCAGCACCAAACAGGAAGCACCTTGCTGTTCCCATTCATTTAACAGGGTTGTATGTATTTATATATTTATTTATTTAATTAAACTACTGTACACAGCAGGACAACTGTGGCCAAAAGCTTCAACAACATTGTTTCCCTTCTTGCAAATTTCCACCAGGAGCATGATGAGAAATAAGCATGATGGGTTATCATGCAGTTTTGCAAACAGTGTCCCTGCAAGATTCTCAGTCTTTGCAAGATCACCTGTGAGTAAAGACTGATAGTCTTCAGATGTGAGAGAGTGTCAGACTTTGGTCAATGGTTAGCATTAGTAATACAGGCTGATGCAAACAGGGTGCTGCACATTGCAGTAAGTCCCTGCTCTGTTAGGCTTTTTAATTAACTGATTACTTGGATGTCGGGAGCAGGTGTTGGAAGCAGGGAAGCTGGAAACCACTGTTCTGATTGTATCTAATTGTATGTAGTAGTTTGTTGTTGTTGTTGTTGTTGTTTTACAAGCAAAAACTCACTTAATGCAGAGATAAATATTTTGCACATCATTGTACAGTAACCGGCCACTAAAAAACACTCATTAAAACCACCTTCTTGTTTCTACACTGATTGGACACTCTAATTTCACACACACTATAATTTCAGACTGTATCCATCAGTTTCTCTGCATACTTTGTTAGTTGGCCTCCTTTCACCATATTCATCAATGGTCAGGACCCCACAGGACTGACCACTACAGAGCAGACTGTAGTATTTTTGGGTGGTGGGTCATTCTCAGCACAACTGACATGGTGGTGGTGGCGAGTGTGTTAGTAGTGTGTGTTGTGCTGGTGGTATGAGTGGATTAGATGCAGCAGTGCTGCTGGAGTGTTTAAACACTGTGTCTGTTCACTCACTGTCCTCCTTCCTAGTCGGTCCACCTTGTAGATGTAAACTCAGAGATAGAAGCTCTGTATCTGCTGCTGCACAGTTTCTCTATTGGTCATCCTCTAGTCCTTCATCAGTGCTCATAGGACACTGCCCACCGGACACTTACCACCAACATTTGGAGCAGAGTGGCTCACAAGGGGCCTTTGTTCACTTCTGCTCAAGACTGACTTGAGAATGATTTTTCTGCCACTGCTGGTAGACCCGAATGACCATAAGCTTCCATACACCTACAGATTCAGATACTTCCTTCACACTATGGTCTTTGGCCACGCCCAAATTCAGTCCTTTCACTGAGACCCTCACTGCACCACCTCTTCTCAATCTATCAATCCTGTCACACACCCCACAGGTATTTATAGCCCCACCATCCTCATGCTGCGCCATCTGCAGGAGACTGAAGTTACTACCACCTTAAACACCCAGGGTGACTCATTTTGTGTTCAGGGAGCTGAAAATGGTTCTTTAAAGAACCCATTGTGTGGTTCTTTAGGGAAAAAGTGCTTATTCCATGCCGTAGCTCCAAGGGACCCTTTTTCACACTTTTATGCTTAAGACTGCACAAGCAGTATAATATAAATAAAAAAAGACGAAGGTGGAGAAGCATTTCACACATGACTTCCACACCCACTGCAGGTGCTTTGCTCTTTGGGGAGTGCTAAGAGGAGATATCAACCTTCTGCTCCACTCTTCACCCCACATCTGTCCCTCTGAGTCTCTCTCTCTCTCTCTCTCTCTCTCTCTACCTAATCTCTATCCATCCCTCTCTTTCTCCTTTGTCCTCGGTTCTTCCCTGCCTCGTTCTCTTGCCTACCTCTTGCTCCCATTCTTCTGAATGGATAGAGTCTGGATCTGACAGATGGACACAGGTTCCCCCGTTGCTCTCTGCAGGAGGGCCAGGTACCCCCTCTGTGCTCTCCCCTCCAGACACACTTTCAACCCACCCTTGATCGTGGCAGGGACCCGGCTTGAACAAAAGCCAAATAGCAGAGCTCACACGGCTTCCCATCGTGCCTGTCTGCAGAATTCACTCAGCCTCTGATGAGCACAATGTGATTCTGAGACGGGACCCCCTGCGACGCTAGGAGGCGTCCCACCAAAGCCAGTCGCACTCAAGAGAAGGAACTTATCGTGGCACCATCGCTGGCACAGAGCTTTCAAATGCAAAACAAGCACCAGCATGCGTCTAACCATCAGCGAGCGTTCTCCGAAAGTGTTGTGCTTTGATATTCATGAATGTAGTACAAGTCATTCTTTACACAATCTTTACTGACATGGGGAATTTTTTTTCTTCTTATTGAACACGTACCAGCATAGTTTAGCGCTGTAGAGGCGAGCAGTAACTAGTTACATTTACTTAAATAAACGATTGATAGATTTTTACTTCTGTAGAGCTGGTGTAGAGTTCAGTTCTCAGGTCATATTCCTTTTTACTTGGTGAGAATTATTATTATTTTTATAATCCATGCATTTAATGGTCTGTTATTTTGGGAATCATAACCTGGTGTGAGATTTGGTCGTCCAAAACCAAGTAGTGATTTGGACAAATCACAGCCAGGTATGGAGGTCTCAGAACAAGTAAGGTGGTGATAAGGACTAATCACAGTCAAGAGGTCATTTTACAAGAAATGAGGCATTGATCAGGACCTATCACAGTAAGGTGGAGGTCTCTAAACAGACTCTGTGATTAAGGTCCAGTCACAGTAAGCTAGGGGACTCAAGCACTGACACAAGCAGCCATAATCCTGTATTTACATGTTTTAAAGATGTTAGATGCTGCCTCCACTCACAGCTTATTTTGGCGCAAATACATTTGCGGATTGATGACTGGTGTTTTAACATCACCAGCTAGGTCATTGCTGCGGTGGCAAACATGACATTCTCCCAGCATCGCAGAGACCTGCATTCGAATCCCCCGTCAGGATCTTTTATATTTTGGGGGCAGTGGTGGCTCAGCTGTAAGCGCAGGGGGCTATTGATAACAGGGTTGCTGGTTCAATACTTGGGCTTGGCGAGCTGCCAGTGTTGGGCCCTTCAGCAAGGCCCTTAACCCTCTCTGCTCCCCAGGTGCTGCAGTAATGGCTGCCCACTAGTGTGCATGTGTGTGTGTGTTCAATGCAGGGACGGGCTATAGGCAAAGGCCAAATTCCAACTTTGTCCAACACTAATGGTGAACAAGGGTCTCTTTGTCTTTGCAAGTTCAACATTTCTGGTGCTAATCGTGATTGTTAGCAATGTCTCATTTAGGTTATCTTAGGTTATCTGTGTAAGCAAGCATATAAGTGGGATAACCATAGGACAAGCTTTAAATAGGTAGGAATACCAGTCCATTGTCTCACCTGGCTGTAAAGTATTCTCATGTGCTGAGTTCAGAGGGTCAGAATAAGGGTCTGGTGCGAGATCTGGTCAACCAGATCCAGCAAACATGCTCAACATGCCATCTCATTTCAGCACATTTAGGTTTTTTCAGTCATATATTGCTGTCATTTATGGTATAGCAGCTTGGCTTGGTAGTATATCAAACTACACTTGCACTAAAAGTACACTTGTATTTACTGTATTGTATTGTACAGTGTATTTATTAAAAATATACTATATTTTAAATTTAAATTGTGATCAAGGACTTTTGCATTTACTACATACTTCTCACACAAATCTCAGTACATTTTAAATACAATTAAGGGCATGTTTGTCACCTAGGAAATGTCCTGCCTATATTTAACTTGCTTTACTTGCCAAGATTTTTTTTTCTGCTGTGCGAATGAACTCAACCTACCAATGTTTCAAGGCTTTGCCAATATCTTCATGCTGTTACTGCTGTAGTGTAGAAAGTGAGGTAGCAGAAGCTCCCCGTGCTTCCTGTGGGGCTGGAACAGCAGGTCCTAGGGATTCTTGCTGTTTTTGACTGTAGATGTACAGATGTTATCAGTGGGGTTGATCCAAGCTAGAATTCAAACTACTGCTAGGCCGTCTGGTGGGGAAACGTGTGTCGTAGACAAGCTGCCACTTTTGATTGATCAGTATGCCACCATATCCATTTTAAACAGGAACAATAGAGTAAGACTATTCAAATTTCCTCTGGCACTGACAGAGATCCGCCGAGAGTGATGTATTCAAAGCTGTCTGGCTGTCTCTCCATTTCTCTGCCTCCCTCTCTCTCTCTCTCTCTGGATAGGATGTACTTAGCCATTTGCGCCAAACAACAAAAGGACTAAACAAATAGCCGAACTGGCCACTGCATGCATTGACGGAGGCAACCATGTGAAGTGGACCAGTCAGTCGGGTGATTAGGACCACTTACAGTAAGTGGGAGGTCTCAGAACAAATGACAGTAATTAGGACTAACTGCATTCAGGGGAGGTCTCAGAACAAACAATGCTGTGTATAAAGTGTATAGGACCAATTACAGTGAGCAGAGGATCTCAGATGAAACCAAGTAGTGATTTGGGCAACAAATAAGCTGGTGACAAGGACTAATTACAGTCAAAAGGTCATCTCACAAGAAATGAGGCAGTGATCAGGACCTATCACAATAAGATGGAGGTCTCAAAAACTCAAAACTCTGTGATTTAGGTCCAATCACAGTAAGGGAATGGATCTCAGAACAACCTATGCAGTTTCCAGGGAGAATTACTGTGAAGGGGAGGTCTCAGTACAAATGAGGTGGTTATTAGGACCAATCACAGTCAGAGCAGGTTTTAAAGCAAACAAGGTTGCGAGTAGATCCAATTGCAGTGAGAAGAGATCTCAAGAAAAAGAGATGGGTATTAGGGCCAATCAGTGTCAAAGAGAGGACTCGGGGCAAACAAGGTGGTGTTTAGGACCATTAGTAGTCAGTGTGAGTTCTCAAAACAAGTTAACCAAAACTGCCCTATTCATTATTCCCTACATGTGAAAATAGAGCACTATTATAGGGAATAGAATTCAACTAGATAGTGAACAATTTGGGCACCTGAAAATTCTGCACTATATTTTTGGACACCACTACAAATTGAAAGAAAAAAAAAAGTGTACCAAAGTAGTGCACTATGTAGTGAATAGGGCACAATTTTGGACACAGGTGGAGATGTAGGTCCACTCACATAAATAGGGGAAGTCTCACTATAAATAAACTATGCAGTTTTTAGGACCAATTACTGTCAAGGAGAGGTCTCAGAACAAATGAGATGGTTATTAAGGTGGATACCAATCACAGTCAAGGGGGCATATCTGAACAAACAAGGTAGTGATTGTGACCAATCGCAGATCAAGAGGAGGTCTCAGAACAAATGAGATAATAATTAAATCTGTGTCTGAAACCGTGCCCTATTCACTATGTAGTGCACTACTTTGGGGTTCTTCCATTTTGTTGTGGTGTCCAAAATGTAATTCCATAACAACCCCACAATGCACTGTAATATATAGAGTACAAACGATGTGAAAACGATGTTCTCTGAGGAAGACCAACGTTTAGACGTTAAACGTTTAGGCACTCGGACTGGATTTGCACATTCAGGGGGTAGTGGATAGGGCACGGTTTCAGACACAGCTCATGACTAATCACAATCAGGGGGAGGTTTCAAAGCAAACAAGGTGGTGAGTAGAACCAATTGTAGTCAGGGGGAGGTCTCAGAACAAATAAGGTGGTGATCAGGACGAAACACTGTGAGACAAGGTCTCAGAGAAAAATGGCAGTGACTAGAACCAATCAAAGTCAAGGGGAGAGCCAAGGGTGAACAAGGTGGTGTTTGGGACCAATTGTAGTCAGCATGAGGTCTCCAAACAAATTAGACTGTGATTAGGAGTAATCGCAGTCAGGGGGAGGTCTCCAAACAAACGAGGAGGTGATTAGGACCAATTGCAGTCAGGAGGAAGTTTCAGAACAAATGAGGTGGACCTAAGAGGACCTAATACCACAACCAAAGGACACAAGTATTGGGACACCTGCTTATTCATTGTTATTAAAAAGAGTTCATTCTGCTTTTGTTGGAGTAACTGTCTTGTCATACGTGTCATACGTGTTGCTCTCACCAAGACAAATTCCTTGTATGGGTAACATACTTGGTGAAATAAAGAGATTCTGATTCTGATTCTCTACTGTCCAGGGAAGAAGGCTTTGGCATTGCTGTGAGGATTTGATTGCATTCAATGACAAAAGCATTAGTGAGGTCAGGGTGTTGGATGATGATCGCCACCCCACCTCATCATCCACAACTCATCAAAAGTAGTGGATAGAGCCCCCCTATCCATCATTCCAGAGAACACAGTTCTTCCACTGCTCCACAGCTCAATGCTGGGGGACTTTATACTCCTCTAGCCCACGCCTGGCATTAAGCAGCATGGAGCCAATAGGTTTATGTTGATCTGCTCCAGAGAGTCCTATTCTATTGGCAGTACTTCTCTACAGGAACTAAACAAGCTGTGTGTGCATTTGCACATTGGTGTCAGCAGTTGGTGCAACATAAAGTAGCTGATTGCATTTATTAGAAGGGGTGTCCACAAATATTTGGACACATAGTGTATGTATGTTACTGGAAGACTTCTTTAACTATGGCAGTGATCATAGCAGCTGGGCAGAGGAGCAGGCCTGTAGAAAACATGCTGAATGAATACTCACCAAGAGAACAACACCACTGGGATACTTAAGCAACCACTAACCCTGCACCTCAGCGGTTAGTTGGCCAGCCAATTGCAGTGTGATTGGTTACAGCCTTAGTAAACTGAATGGTAATTTCAGACTCGTTGTGAGTGCACATTGCTCCCACATTACACACACACACATACATCTGGTCCTTTATATCTTCATCTAATTAAATTAGGTAGCATTCTCCATGCTAATTACTGTAGCCGCAGCATCTGTACAGCCTCATCACTAGGGATGTCCCGATCTGGTTATTTTGCCCCCAATCGAATCTAAGTCTCTTAATGCTGAGAATCAGTCAATATCAATCCCATCTGATCTCTGTGTGTGTATAAATAATCCAGCCCCACAGTTTAGATCAGACGAGCTGCTGATGAATCGGTTTATTTATTTTCAGACGTTTTCAGACGTTCTGGACTGACTGATTTAGTTTAATCGAGACTTTTCTTAAACTTACTTTTATAGTGTTTAATATCTTGCTTAATATCCAGTCTGACTCTCCTCCCTGACCAATCAGCTCCCAGCTCCTTTTTACAACACTGCAGTCTAATCACTTCCTGTGTGTGTGTAGTGGTACACACTCTGGACTGTTGGTCTACTGGTGTGTAATAACTGGTTTATAGTGCGTGAATGTGCCGTGTGTGTGTTAGCATTAGCATTAGCCTCCACTCTGTTCTGAACGGGTTCTTCAGTGCTGGTTTATAAACAGAGAAAGGAGAGCGAACGGTTCTCCGGTTCTCCCGCTGGTAAAACAGAGCGTTTCAGTGATGGTTTTATAAAGGGTCCGATATTATGGTCTGTTTTCAGGTTCCACTGTAAAATAGCTCCACACTGCAGAACCTCAACTCCTTTATTTACCTTCTGAGAACGTGCGCACTGCTGCGGCTGGCTGGGCTATCATGTTTGTTAATGGCACCTTAAGGACACCAGATGATGCTCTGAACAATGGGATTAAAAACGCAGATTAAAATAGCCGATACTCGATCCATTAAGATGTACCTGGACCGGACCTGATCCCTACCATTTACATACATATGTCTATTGGCGGAGAAATGAGTCATACAGCCCATCCTCTTAGCATCCCACCCTGCACTCTCTTTGTTGGTGTCCTCTTTTTCAGCATTGTGTTGTGGCCAATGAATGGACTGTCCAATATACAGTATTAAGATATAAATAAATTCTCCCTAACACACACACACACACACAACTAGACCCATTGGACCTGGGAGCTTGTCTGGGATCAGTTCCAGCTCAGGAGAAATTGATTAATAGTGGACCTAATTCAACAAAATGCTGACCGTGGACCCTTACGAATGTTCCCCTAGAAACGTGCCTTCCACTCTCATCATGAAGATGTGTGCCTAGAAAAAAAGGCTTAATGAATAAGTCATTAGGAAGAGACGGTGATTGATGTGAGTGAGACAAATAAATTGGCAAGTGTTGCTGTTATGGAACGCTCTATCGAGTCCAGTCTGGTCCACTTTCCCTTGGACGAAAAGCACACGGGCACCGACTGAAGGTTTCAACTGCTACCGAGCTCAGGCTCAAACGTAATGAGCAGTCGATGTGCAAATATAGCAGTATAACCATGTGGCTCTTAAGTAAGCATACACAGTATTTAGCACTGCAATCTATCAAGTGGAAGCTTTAGAACACCGAGGTTCTGAATTGTAAATACTACGCTACTACACTGCTGTCCCAATGGACGACTAGGCTTCAATTCCCTGGACAGGCAAGCCCACCTTACTACACCAGTCAGAGGAGCTCACACCTTTTCACATAATGCACCTGCCTGGAACTGAGACTCATGATTTAATGGCATGATTCAATGGCAACTATCAAAATCTCCAGAACTGCAGGAATTATATATTTTTATTTATAATTTAATTTATGTAATTATTTATTTATGATTTGGGACTCCCCTGACAAACAAATGGAGTTACCTTGTGTGGTTTCGGTGGTAGTACCTTGCAGATGTCTCCTGTAGATGGTGCTGCACAAGGAAGATGGTGCTATAAATACCTGTGGGGTGTGTGATGGGATTCGTAGATTAAGAAGAGGTGGTACAGTGTGGTGCACAAAGCAGATCCAGTTAATGATTGACTAAAAGGAGGGACTGCATTTGGGTGCAGGTAGCTGAATGTACAGGTGTATGGAAGCATACGGTCATACGGGTCTACCAGCAGTGGCAGGATTCCCAGACTACAGGAAATTCCCTTCAGAAGATGGAACTGAAGGAGAGAGATGTGGGGAAGAGAGAGCACACCTGGAGAGCACAAGGCCAATTGTGCTGTCTCAGGCTCCGATAGCTGATGGCAGGCAATGTTCCTCGGGTCATAGCGAGGAACATTGAACGCTGAACTACTCTAGTTTCGAGTCCATTTGTATTTGTTTCTAAACTCTCACACTTTTTAACTTCAAACTCTTCCCCCCTGAACTGTGGACCTGTGATTGTTGGCAGACCATGTACAGGTGATGTGTTCGCACCTGTAAAAAAAAAGTTTAATCATCGCCAAACAAGGTTGGCATTAAATCGCAACTGGTGGCCCTAAGCCATCAAATATAAGCAAACAAGCAATTTTGTTTGGTTGCCATCAGAGGTAAACACCTCAGTAAACATTTCTCAATATCTTTGTGTCCTTTTGAATTAAACAGGCTGTTTCTTCACTGTGCATTTAAGGCTGACATACACTATGTTGACAAAAGTATTGGGACACACCTCTTAACCACTGAATGCAGATGTTTATGCCCATTGCCCCTAGCCAGAATGGCTACTCGTGACCACTGACTGTGGGACTCTTCCCCCCTGAACCGTGGACCATGTTTCACGCAAGTACATGTGGTGTGTTCTCACCTGTAAAAAAGGACTGAACTGAAAAAGAAGAAGAAGTTTAATCGTCGCCAAACAAGGTGGGCATTAAATCGCAATTGGTGGCCCTAAGCCATCAAATATAAGCAAACAAGCAAAGAACACTGCTGAGATTTTGTTTGGTTGCCATCAGAGGTAAAACACCTCAGTATCCATGGCTTAGTCTTCAAGAGATATTAGCCTCCCAAAAAAGCGAAGGTGGCAGATATGAGCGTGTTTTATAAGCAACAGCTGTTCAAGCAGCAGCTCGGATTAACTTGCTTTCTGACGGCCGATGCTTTCCATTGCAGATCTAGACACTGTGACTCTGTCATCAATCTTTATTAGTTTTGGTGGCTGATTTCTCTCCAAGAATCCAAAGAGAAAGTCTGTTGACGTTATTACACGCTTGGCATCATTAGTTGGAGCAGGAGATTAATCAAACTGCAAACATTTGAAGTTCTCTGCGAACAGAAGGAATTAGTTCTACTAACTCAAACATTCTTCAGCATCGTCGAGGCAGGGGCTTTTTCTTCTGTTCAAATAAATCTCTCTTTAACAATTCAGTGATTCAACTAAATGGTCTCAGGCTGGTCCCGGACCAAAAAAAAAAAAAAAAAACCCTGAACCTTCCTCTAGTGCTGTCATTCATAACAGTTTCTTAATTGCTTATATGGTTAAAAGTCTTTTCCTGAAGTGCTTGCTCTTCTGCCTGCTTCTCTAAGAGCATGTCCCTCAGAATGAAGACCTGCTGTGGTGCTGAATAATGTACCGAAACGTAAATTCACACTGAGTTATCCCCAGGCAATCACACGCCTCTGAAAGGTAATAAGCAGCTCTGAAAGCACACAGGCTGTTGAGACTTAAAGGGCTCGTATCCTACATTTTTCATGTATATCAGACCACCCTCCGGCCTCCTCCCCAACGGTCTACTAATGGTGTTTGTGCAGGTTTATGTATCCAAAGCATTCATAATAAATCAATTGTTACACAACCATTTCTCAATATCTTTGTGTCCTTTTGAATTAAACAGGCCGTTTCTTCTCTGTGCCTTTAAGGCTGACATACACTATGTTGACAAAAGTATTTGGACACACCTCTTAATCATTGAATGCAGATGTTTTATTCACTCCCATTGCCCCTAGCCAGAATGGGTGGTCCTAAAAGAGCTCACTGAACTCCAGCGTGGTTCTGTATGTAATAGGAGACACCGCTGCACCAACAACAACAAGTCAGCTGGTGACGTTTTATAATTTCCTCCCTCCTAGATCTTCCTCCATCAGCTGTGAGTGGTGTTATTATAGAACAGTGGAAGAGTTTAGGAGGAACAGCTCACAGAGAGCAGCTCAGCCACAGAGTGTCTGTCAGACCACGTAAAGTTACAGAGCGGGGTCAGGGCCAAGTGCTGAGCTCAGAGCAGAGAGCAGAAAAGCCTCCAACTGACTCAGTAACTGCAGCAGAGCTCCAGACCTGCTGCTGCTGCTGGTAGAGCTTAGAGCAAAGGAGGACCAGCTCCTTATTAATAATGCCTATAGGTTTAGAATGGGATGTCATAACAAGTCCTATAGGTGTAATAGTGTGGAGGTGTCCCAATACTTTTGTCCATATAGTGTATTTAAACAACCTCAATTCTGATGGTCTGTCTTGTGTCGTGCCACACTGAAGTCCAGACTAAGCCACTCATAGGTGGAGCTAAACTGCTGTAGGCTGACCAGACAAAACTCTGATTGGCTGCACAGTATTGTGCCGAAACGTCCATCATGGAACATTATGATAATTAGGGAAGAGCTAAACTGCTGAAAGCTGACTAGGCAGAAATGCGTAAATATGATAGAAATGTCCATATAGAGACTGTTATACTGACCGGGGATATACTGTACTGCTGTATTTTACGCTACATTATACCAAAGGCAAGAAAAACACTTCTCTCCAAGACATGGGCCCTCTAATATTTCCCACTGAATTCCCCCTAAAAGGATGCCACACTGGAAATAGTTCTAATATCTAATTGAGCTTGAAAAGAGCACCGGCATGAGTGAGTGAGGGCTTAGTGCAAAGCTTTGCCCTCTCATTACACTTACATTCAGTTTGATGCGGCGTATTTAGGTATATTAGAGTCAGCACTTCCTTTAGCCCTCCACTCACTGGTTGAACATCTGCCAGTCGGAAGATCAAACATCAAACAGAGATGGAAATTTCGAATCCTCCCCAACTTTTGCCTTGTATTTTTAAACAGTCTGACAGATGTAGAGAGCAGCCTACTCACAGAGAGGGGGAAAGTTTGCAGACCGAGCAGAATGCCATCACTGACCCAGATTTAGCTATATCAGATACCATAAATGGGCCAATGGGAACCACTCTTTACCCCATAGGAGCAAGACCTACTTAACAAGTCAAACAAATTAGGTCCTGATCAATCTAAAATAGCTCTGCCTGCAAAATCAGCACAATGACGCCACAACGGAAGTCAACAGCGTGCTGCAAACAGCTTATACAAATCAGAGATGGGTCGAGATTCAACTCTTTGCATTTTAGACAGAAACTGTCAGAGCAATCAAGTCTGCCTGCCAAAATATTCACAAGCATACTTAAGCAAAATCAAAGCTTCAGTGCCATTTAAATAATGACTAGAGCTGTAATAGTATTTTGATAATCAACATTTTAATTACTGCCTTGATTTATCATTATTAACATAACTCTTTATTGAACTATTATTGTAATGCATGCTATCTGCTACAATGGCAACTCTAATAAAGAGCATCTGAAACCTTGCACCCACTAAAAATGCAAACCTTGAATTATGAATATGCATAATTATGAAAATTAGAAATACCCCTGTGGGCTCTCGCTTTCAAAACCCCACCTCTTTCCCCTACTATCCTGCATGCTGTGCTGTTACTCTGAGATGTGATTTAGCTTTGATGAGCTTACTATGCTATAACAAAACGGCAAGAAGCAACACTGAGGAATACAGCTCTGTAGGGGCATCCCAAACCTCTGCCGCAGCTGAGATAAGACACACCTTGCTGAAGCTATATCGGAATAAGGCTCCTCTTCAGGGTGCATTCACAGTCATTTCTGACATGTCATGGCTAATTGACATAAACAACACAACACATTAAAATTCTACCTTTAAAAACATTCAAATGTTCTTACCATTGGCCTAAAGATTTTTTTAATTCCAAAGCATCTCAAAATAAAAGTAGCAAGAATAACAAAATAACAATAAGGGATAATTTCAGAATATTAAGACAAAAATAACAAGAGGGCGTTTAAAGATATTGAGAATTAATTTCAAAATAATGAGAATTCATCTAAAAATATTGTGAATTAATCTTAAAATATTGAGAACTCAAAATAACAAGTGGGGATCTCAAAATTATGAGAATTCATCAAAACATATTGAGAATTTATCTAAAAATATTGAGAATTCATCTAAAAATATTGAGAAGTCAACTCAAAATAACAAGGGATCTTGAAATAATAAGAAAGTATCTCAAAACAGACGTCACATTAAAATAACAAGAAAGCATACTACTGATTTAAATCTTATATTAATTACATGGCAATTCACCTAAAAATAAAAATTGGATGAATAAAAAAGAATACTAATAAGGTGCAGGGTAGTTTATGAAGTGTCAGAAGCCTCCATACATTATAGACTCTCCCGCTGTGCTGTTTTTTCGAAAAGTTTTGCACAGCTGAAAAATTTGTGGGTCACTGAAGGTCTCAAAGGTTTCACCAGTCACGTCCTTTGATTTCTCAGAACCGAAGGTCTTAAATCTCAGCTGTATTAGAAAGATCCTACAAAACTGAACAGCCTTCAGTGACATAACAGCAATAAAAGGAAGCCTTCCTCAGCTGCAGCAAAGGCTTTGAGCTTGTATGTCTGATGCAGACTGAGCAGACGGGATTAAGCAAAAGACAAAACAAGAAAAGGAAGCTCCCGCTGTATCATTATTAACCAGATAATACAGCGGATTTCAGTCACCAGCTATAAAAAGATTAAAGAAGTAGTCAAACAATAATAAAAAGGAGTGATATTTTATAGATGATTAATAAACTCTTAACAGCAGATCAGTGAAGCGTCTGAATCCACTGAGGTAAAGATCCTGAAGATGATCTGCTGATGATTTACTGACATTCAGTAGATTTACTGTTCATCTGATACATCAAGACCTAATATCCTCACCCAGCCTAACCCACAACCTAATCCTAACCTTAACCTTAACCCACAACCTAACCCTAACCCTGATCCTAATCCTAACCT
Organism: Salminus brasiliensis; assembly: GCF_030463535.1. Taxonomy (NCBI): domain Eukaryota; kingdom Metazoa; phylum Chordata; class Actinopteri; order Characiformes; family Bryconidae; genus Salminus; species Salminus brasiliensis. The sequence goes on from NC_132890.1 coordinate 36,767,927, forward strand.
TAACCTCAACCCACAACCTAACCCTAGCCCTGATCCTAATCCTAACCTTAACCTCAACCCACAACCTAACCCTGATCCTAATCCTAACCTTAACCTCAACCCATACCCTAACCCTAACCCTAACCCTGATCCTAATCCTAAACTTAACCCCAACCCACAACCTAATCCTAACCCTGATCCTAATCCTAACCTTAACCTCAACCCACAACCTAACCCTAACCCTGATCCTAATCCTAACCTTAACCTCAACCCACAACCTAATCCTAACCCTGATCCTAATCCTAACCTTACCCACAACCTTACCCTGATCCTAATCCTAACCTTAACCTCAACCCACAACCTAATCCTAACCCTGATCCTAATCCTAACCTTAACCTCAACCCACAACCTAATCCTAACCCTGATCCTAATCCTAACCTTACCCACAACCTAACCTTAACCTCAACCCACAACCTTACCCTGATCCTAATCCTAACCTTAACCTCAACCCACAACCTAACTCTGATCCTAACCCTAACCCCAACCCTGATTCTAATCCTAACCTCAACCCACAACCTAACCCTGATCCTAATCCTAACCTTAACCTCAACCCACAACCTAACCCTAACCCTGATTCTAATCCTAACCTCCACCTCAACCCACAACCTAACCCTGATCCTAATCCTAACCTTAACCTCAACCCACAACCTAACCCTAACCCTGATCCTAATCCTAACCATAACCTCAAACTCAACCCACAACCTAACCCAGCCTTACCCACAACCTAACTCTGATCCTAACCCTAACCCCAACCCTGATTCTAATCCTAACCTCAACCCACAACCTAACTCTGATCCTAATCCTAACCTCAACCTCAACCCACAACCTAACCCTAACCCTGATCCTAATCCTAATCCTAACCTTAACCTCAACCTCAACCTCAACCCCAATCCAAACCCTAACTCTGATCTTAATCCTAACCCCAACCCTAAACCTATTCTAAACCCAAAATCGAACCCAGCCTTCCCCACAACCTAACTCTAACCTCAGTCGTCTAGAACATCACAGTTCGGTTCTTGTCAGATTGTCTCAGATTCTTACACTTGTCCATACTTACCTTTTCAACACCTTTAAGACCTGACTGTTCACTTACTGCCTAATATGTAGATCCACCCCTCGACAGATGGAGCCACTGTAGATAAAGACCATCAATTTTTTACTTCACCTGTCAGTGGTACTAATGTTATGGCTGATAACAGAGGGTTTTATTAAAACATTTTATAGTTATCTTAAGCCCAGTGCTCTATTATGAAAATATGATGATTTATGCTTTAACAAGTTCATACAAAAATAATATGTACCAGTCTGGCAATTCATCCACCAAGTTGAGGTCGTATCTTTTGTTCTGCTGTGATTAGTCCACAGGATTGTCTACAGGCCTGATACAAAAATGAAATAAAAAAAGTTACTTTTGAGACTCTGGAACCTTTCAGACATGCAGGTACAGTACAGCTGTGAACATTCTTTATTTAAAGTCATAATTGAATTGATAATTATGGAACATAGCACTCTTAGCACTTACCTTTGTAAATGGAGTAGTTCAAGCTGCAATCAGTCTTTCCAGTGGTTTTCAAAGGCTAGAACATTTTTCAGGCGGTTATACATGACTGTAATTGTTTTATTTAATTTGTTTTAAGTTCACTCCAGTATAAAATGCTTTTTGCACTTTAGAAGGTAGGTACCATGTTTCACAAGTTGGGCCAGTAAACTACTACACTTAATAAACAGAAACTTAATTATTATTGCACTTCTAGTGCCATAAATATTCTTATATTACATTATATTACATAAATAGAGAATAGTTGCATAATAAAACATTGTAATTTTAATGATAAACTACATTGTTATCGTTTATTTGTTTTATAGGATGGACTAGTTATAACATAGCTTTATATAATGCTGATTTAATCTATCATTCTTAGATGGTTAACATACTTTCTTTTAAATTGATAATCATCTATAGAACTACTATAAAGTTGCAATTTATTTAAAAACACATATTTACACATTTTGCTTCAATATAGTTTATGCAGGGTTCAATATAGCACTGAAAAAGTGTTCTATGACAATATTGGGATGCTTTTTGGTTCTATATTGGTATCTATATTTAAAGAAATGTTCTATATAAACCCTCTCTCCAATTAACAGAAACCCTGAACCTGGGAAAAATCTATTTTAGCTTTCAAATACACCGAAAAAAAAAAAACACCTTGAATATTTTTAAGGGTGAATATTGCATTTTTGGAAAGCACAATGTTGGACACTGCTAAATAGATCATTAAAATGCTGAATACAAAAGCACAAAAATATTTTTATTTAAAAAAAAAATCACAGAATGGCTACTTTAATGACATCGGACACTATCATGAATTAATCAATTTGTTCAGTCACTTGGGGGCTGTTTAAGCCAGGCACTGTTCAAATAACAGCAGTTAACTAGCTAGAAAAAGCCCCAGGGCTAATTAGTTTCTCAGGGGGTCTATTCAGGGACCCTCCCGAGGGAAAATCTCTGGACTGTCTGTTCAAGGCGTAGTTTGTGTAAAGGTTAGCTGCAAAGCAAACATTGCAGACATTTTTCCAATGACTGTAGAAAACATGGACGGCACAATGTCTCTCAGAAGTGAAGCAACCCCAGCTCTAGTGCCTCTGCGGGCTGGTTGCAGTATGATCTGTAGCTCCACCCATCCAAATAGGGTGCAATGACAAAACTCCACCCATTTCCCCATCTCATTTTCCTTCTCAAAACTCTCTCTCCATCTCCAGTGTCTCCAAACTCCAGCAGTTAGTTCTCTCGGTGCTGATATTGACCCATGTTTTATTTTCCCCAGAAATCAGTTTTTAACCCTTACTCTGCTCTATCGTAAGAAGGCGGGGCTTCGCTAAGGATGAAGTGATTGACAGACAGCCTTGGCTGGAAGAGGCCGGTCGTCTGCAGCAGGACCTGCATGGCGTCCTTTCTGTTCAGTACATGGAGGAGCTGAGTTGTAGAGGAACTTACATGAGCGGCACTTTTACTGTTGGAGTGTCCACTTACCGACAAACTGGGAATCCAGAGGCAAATCCACTCTGCTTCTGCTATAGAAGCTCAATGAAGGTGGTCTGAGACACGCTCAGTCTGGGAGAATGGGGTGCACAGAATCTGGTTGCAAAATTGACAACATGGAGGACAGTTTTGGCTTAATTTTTATAAAACAGAAAAGGAAATGGAATGAAGGGAGTGTTTTGCATTCATGTAAAATGGCGATTGAATGTAGCCCTGCACCTAACCCTAACCCTAACCTAAACCTTAAATATAATTCTAACCCTAAAGGCGTGGGGTTAAGGTTAGGGCTAGTGTTAGGGTTAGGTGTAGGGTTACATTCAATAGACAGTAAATTACATTCAACTTAGTTCAGTTGCATTTCATACAGATTCAGTTGAATGTTAGTTGAACATCTATGGTGCATCAATAATGGAGCATCCAAGTAAGCAGTTTGTAACGACTGGAAGTATGGTGTTAGGTGGGCGCTCTCGTGGAGAGGTGAATACTTAGCTCCATTAAGAGACACGCAGGGAACACGTCGTGCAGGGGTTTCAGAGACGGTTTTAATGAGAATGAGAGCACCTCCACTTCACTCGTCACAACTTCCCAGACAACACCAGCTGGAGAACCCAGGCTACAACCCAGCACAGTTCACCATACGCACACACTCTCCCGCGCTTTCCTCCAAACTCTCCATGCACATGCGCACTGTACCCCACCTTAAAGTGACCGTTACAAGTTACTTTATTGTTTTAATTAAATAAAAAAATCTATCTATCTATCTATCTATCTATCTATCTATCTATTTTTTTATTTTATTTTATTTTTTTTTATTTTTTCTTTATACTTCTTTTACATTGCACATCAAGCAAATTCAACAGTGAGGCACTGTGTTACTAATAATGAAAAGTACATTAAATAGCTGGTGTTAACGGTCAGGGTACTGCAGAAAGAGATCTGTTAACAGTGTGTGATACCAGATTCACAAAAGTGTCTTAAGGACAATTCTTTTTCTTAACCTTGTGTTTAATAAAAGAGTTAAATTAAATTAAATTAATCAAAAAGTTTCTTAAGAACTTTCAAATTTGTCTTCGAAACTTTTTGACTTTTAACGTTTCTAAATTTTCAGAAATACGTTTTTAAATCTTTAAGCCTTACACTTGTCTTAGACTGAGAGTTCAGAAGGAAGGCGTCTAAAATGATCAGTTTAGTTGAATTAGTAGCCTTAATGTCTAATTTATTATAAATTATTATTATCATTTAAATGTTGTTATTTAAATGGCTTAAATAAGAAAAGAACAAGTGTATTAAAAAAATCTTTAGAAAAATAATTACGATTTTCTTTTATATAGTATAATATTTCTGAACCTTTAAATATTTTCGGAGAATTGTATTAAAGAACATTCTAATGAACATCTTAATGTTTATCATTTTTTTTAGGAAAGTAGTTGTGAATCCAGTAACAGATCATGCCATCATGCATCTGTTAAACTTTCTAAATACTAAAATATAAATGCATCAAACCACCTGTATGGGGAAAACAGGTCGGCATGTGCTCTCATTGTCCTTGTGAGTGAATTGAGAAAAACTATGTAGCCATCAACTGGCTTTTGACTGGCTCTGGACCAAAATTATGCAGAATATTCAAGTGAACATTTGAAAAATTCATTTCTGTTAATTTCGACATTAGTTTTTTCGACATTTCGACAGTCAGACATCTCAGGCAATTTGCCGTTTAAAGCTAAGTCTTGTTGGAAGGGTTCATTCTTCCAAGTTAAACAGCAGTTTAAAATCACAACATGCCAAACCTGTCACCTTGAAAATGTTCAATAAATTTTGTTCATTAGTACTCAACGTAGAATTAAACTGGTGCCATTCCAAGTCTGATTAAATCTAAATTACAACATGTCAGAAATGTCCAGATATAATGAAGAGGGCAAGCTTATAAAAGAAAAGCTGCTCTCATTGAACCGAAGCACTGAAAAAAAGTAAAAGTATATTTTTAAGGAATTTAAGTCAGGAACACAACAGTCCAGTGTTTCACAAGCAACTGTCTCGTGCTGTGAATTGGTTATGAACCTTGCCAGTGCAGAGGTCACTTGGGGATCCTGAGGCAACTTACATTTCTAACCTTTTGTCCTTTTTTTCTACAACTGCAACTTTTTTGGATTGTTCATATCAGAGCAATGGTGTAAGCACAGTACATCATGCTGCTTGCTCCAGACAACTGTGAGGTGCCACATGGTGCTGCGATTGTTTTCCCTTTATGTGCGATGAGGACACTTTTAACCCTGCCAAGCTAATGCTAATTTTGACCTTCAGTCTTGACACGCCACTCCTAAATTTGATATTATTCCATATACTGTTAGAGCTGTAAAATGTCAGTCTCATTAGGCGGCAATCATTTCCCTGCGTAGTTATAGCAACGAGCTGCTGCCGAGAGAATAAATAGCAAGAAAATAAATTGAGTATTGTAAAGATTGAGAGGTAATATGCTTGGCATATGATACATCTCACTGTCTCTCCCATAGGACGGAATCCATCATCCCTGCCAAGCACATGTGCTTGATTGACAAACCATACACAAGTTGCTTGTCTGTTTACATCTCTATCTCCCTCATTGTCCAAACACAAGTCTCAACTCTCCACTGCCACATTTTCAGGGTGAGATTATACGTATATGCTATGCAATTTGCAGTCTCTACTGCCATATGTTATGATAAGCTTTTCTTTTATATGGTGGTATTTATACGAGTGTACGAGTGCATGTTGAGATGTGGCTTCCAAGAGTACCAAGAATCCAACAATGTTAATGCTAGTGGAAATAAGATAATACAAGATAGTATAATCTATCCTGCCTGTTTCATAGAAAGCAGACTTAAACTCCAGTCAACCCAAAAAGAAAAAGAATGTGAAGGTCCTAAAAGTACTGGATGGAGCTCCACCACCATCATTCCAGATAACACAGCTCTTCCACTGCTCCACAGCTCCTCAATGCTGGGGGGCTTTATACCCCTCTACTAGCCCACGCCTGGCATTAGGCAACATGGTGCCAATAGGTTCATGATGTTGATCTGCTCCAGAGAGTCCTATTCTATTGGCAGAACTTCTTTCACTACAAGGACTAGACAGACTGTGTGTGTTTGGGCAACTTACAATAGCTGAATGCATTCATTAGAAGGGGTGTCCACAAACATTTGCACATTCAGTGTGAATTCTGCTGAAACGCAAAAACTGTGAAGAGCTGCTGCATGACTGACAGTACAAGCAGATTCAGCAGGAATACGGAGCTATTCTTTTACCCAGCCCACCATGGGTGCGAGTTTAGCAACATGCTCAGTTTGGTTAAAAGGGAAAGCAAGCAAACCAGGGTGAGCCAGTCTGCTAAATGAGCCTGCAAACAGTGGAAAACACTCCTAAGACCATTCGCTTGATTCTCTATGCTCTAAGATATGAAGCTTTATTCTCTAAACATGTGTGATATTTTTGGCTGCAGGGGTTCTTAGGTTTCCATGTCTTCATATTTTGTTGATTTCTTGCTTTTTTTTTACTATTTACTGATTGTGTAAAGCTGCTTTGTGACAACAACAGTTGTAAAAGCTGTACAAATTAATTTGATATGAGCCTCAAGTAGCTGGACGTTCCTGGCTTTACATTGCTGTACATGGATCAGTGGTTCTTTGGTAATTTAGATGGATCATTGCCAAAACTAACTTTAATTTGAGCAGATAATCACTTGTTTCAGTCCCGGTTTGGCCGTTTCCCCTAAAAAATGCTGCAGCCGTCCTGCAGAATGCTTAACCACTCAGTTCAACTAAAGGACCGTGATGTCAGCGCATACCTAACTAACTAAATAATTAATTAAATAACTAATAACTACTAAATGTACTTCTTGCTAGAATTCCTAAATCTAGCACACTGTGGTGCACTATATGTGATCCAACTTGTCAAACTTTAACAAAAAACAAAAAAATGAAATATCATCGTCTGCCATCAAAATCTTGATTTTTCCCCCTCCAAGCCAAGCTCAGCGCCCCTCAATTACCAGCTTTCCTGATTGCTGCTTTCTTTGTCTGAGAGCTGTGCCCTATAGGCCCAGATAATCACAGTGTGTGTTAGAAGACAGCTCTTACAGCTCTCAGTTTAATTACACTGTAGTGTGGCGAGACTGGTAAGCCTCGACTTTGATCAGGCTATGTAGTTTTCACTGGAGAGGGATGCAACATGCAAGTATACCAGAAATTAAACCAAAACACGTACTGCAGAGCATTCTCGTGACCCATATCTTCTCCCCTATACGAAAGAGACAAAAGCTGCAATTAAACGAGAAAATAATGACTTGACGTTTGCTTGCTGTTCTGGTTGGATGTTTCGAGGGAAAACAGGAACATTTATTGTAATTATGAGTTAAAGATAATAGTTTCAATCTTCAGTCTACATGGCTTTTTAGTGTTTTTTCCAATCCAATCTACTATCACTGTGTAGCAAATAACAAAAAAAAAAAAAAAAAAAAAAAAAAAAAACTCAGAAATTCAGATCTTTGCAAAGAGAAACAGGTTCCCTTTTTGCTGTTAGTCATTGAAATATGGAAAATGTTGAAAAATAATATATATATATATATATCCCTAGTATGTATGTATATACTGTATATATATATATTTATATACAGTATATACATACATACTAGGGATGTTCCGATCAATCCCCTCCCCCAGTTTCTTAATGCTTTCTATAAATAATACATTCCCACAACTGTGTGCTAATCCTCAGCAGTAAACAGCAGTAAAATCACTATTTTAGTACCAGTTTCTAAAATCCGATTAAATTCTAATCTAATTTACTTTGTTTTATCTAATTGTCTGTTTTAAACTCTATAGTGTTTAATATCTTACAGTCCAGTCTGACTGACCTACCTGACCATTTTTAGAACCAAAGAAAGGAACGTGGTTCTCTCACTGGTAGAACAGAGCACTTACGGTGGAATTAAGGTGGAATGGAGAGTTAGCTTTAGAACCAACTTTAGCTTTAGCTTTTGTTTTAGCTGCTCACAGGTAACGTTGCAGATCTTATCAGTTCAAATAAAGCTCTGATTAGTTTTACTCAGTGAAATCATGTCACAGATGAACTCTGTCTGGGGTAGCTTTCCAACAAATGAGAAGTTCATCTGCAGCAGCTGAGGATTAAGTCGATTAATGGCACCTAGAGGAGTACAGATGGTGCTCTGCTACGGCAAGCCTAAAGATCGGAAGTGGATCTCAACCTTATCCATAAAAAAGACAAGTCTAGACTGGCCTACGATCCCAAGTCTGGACTGGATTGGACTGGGACCATTTCTTTTTTCTTTCTGTTCTTACTATCATTCAGTTTGAAGTCCATTACAGTATGGATACCATACAGATACACTAGTGGTGAAGCTTCATCCATAGATCCCCAAAGCCTCCCTACCACCACCCTACCACCACCCTACCACATTCCCCATAAGTAGTTGACACCTGTCTTTTCATGCAAACAAGTGCAATCTGAACGTGATCCGATCACCAAAAGTGCTGTTAATGCCCGGTGTAAACAGTGTCTGAGGTCTTTATGCTCACCCATTTTTCCTGCTTCAACACCTCCATCACCTTCAAGACCTGACTGTTCACTTGCTGCCTAATGGATCCACTCACAGATGGACAGATGTCAGTGTAACGAGATCATTTCACTCAGTTCACCTGTCAGTGGGTTTACTGTGATGGCTGATCGGTGTGGGTGCTATAGCTAGTAAACTGGTGGAGTTTTGTGGAGGGGAGGGGGTTGTTGATGGCTGGCAGGTAAAGAGGAATGAGTGATTAGGTACACTAGCCATTACATCAGTACAAATAACCTGCGCAACACAGGCTGAACACAGTGTTTACCATCACAGTCTGGCTGCCTTTCCATCTTTGTGTGCCTTTTAGCATCGCTCCTTGTATTTCAGTCTTAGCCGTTCATCTATTATTCTATTTCTCCAGACAGTCTTCACAGTTATCTCTCTCTCTCTCTCTCTCTCTCTCTCTCTCTCTCTCTCTCTCTCTCTTGCAATAGGAAGCATCTTTATGGTGCTCAAAGGGAATTATTCACAGTCTCCTCAGGGCTTTGACAAGGTCGTGGGCCTGCTTCCACTGCCTCTGCCCACTTCTGTTCTGAACCGTAATTGATTAGGTTAACAGAAAGCAGGTCAGGCCTGCAGCGTGGTAGCTGAGACAGGTGGGTGGGGGGCACCCATATGCCCCCTAAAAGCCTTTGACAAGCCCTACAGCCACACCTTCTGCAAGCACCTGCCCTTTACTAAACGAGCAGGCTGAATATTTCAGGATGTCAGTTGTTGCGTTGGTTTCGTTCACTGTTGTTTTTGTGGGGTTATGTGTTGTATTTGTAAACACAAGCTCAACACAACGCGAATAAGATGCCAGTAAATAAAACCAATAAATAAATAATAAAGGGTTTGGGTAATATCTGTTTAATATTTTCAAGAATTTAGACTATACTGAGCAACAGCGAGCTAAACTGAATATTATTAACATACATTAGTATACATTCTATACTAATACTATATATTACCGTACTTAAATATGTATGTATTATAATATTATTCTTATTATATTATATGTATTATACTATGTATGATCCCCTGAGTTGTTTGTATGCACCTCTTTGATTGGGCACACGGTTTCCACGTAGCAACAGATTTTTTCTGATCGTTTTTCCCATAGGAAAAAATGGGGTGCAGAGTTTTGGCACCCTCCTTATGGCACAATGGCAAACCAACTGCATGAGCTACCACAGCAACCACTTGACACCTGTGAGGTCATAGCAACCATCTGGGATTTCATATCAGCTGGCTAGCAACCACTAAAACATCATAGCACACTCATAGCATGTAATTGCAATCACCTTGCAACATTAAAGCCCTTTGCAAAATCATAGCAACCACCTGGCATACCATAGCAACCACCTAGCAACACCTTAGCAACCACTAGCATCATTGCACACTCATAGCATGCCATTGCAAACACCTTGCAACATTGTAGCACCTATCAGGCCTTTTGCAACATCATAGCAACCACCCGGGATACCACAGCAACCACCTACCAACACCACAGCAACCATCTAGCAACCACTTAGCAACACCATAGTAACCACCTGCGATACCATAGCAACAATCTAGCAACCACTTAGCAACTCCCTAGTAATCAATGTAATGTAAATGTAATGTAAATGTAGTAATCACCTGGGATACCATAACAACAACCTACCAACACTATAGCAACCATCTAGCAACTACCTAGCAACACCATAGAAACCGCCTGCGATACCATAGCAACCATTTAGCAGGTACTTAGCAACACCATCATAACCACCTGCGACACCATAGCAACCACTAAAAACATCATAGCACCATCATAGCATGCTGATGCAATCATATTGCAACATTGTATCACTTAGCAGGTCCTTTGCAACCATTGCAACCATCTTTGATACCATAGAAACAACCTAGCAACACTATAGCAACGACTTACAAACACCATAGTTTTAGCTGAACATGAAAGGCAGGAAACAGTAAAAGACAAACTGAAGCTGAGCTGGAGTTGCTGTGCCTCCTGAAAGACTTGGACAGAGAAAATCACAGCGGCAGCGGAGCACATCCATAAGCGGCCACCGGTGGCTCAGTGTTGGCACGTTCGCTCTGAAATACTGGATGGGTGACAGTCGGCTGCTCGCCGCCTGGGAGGTGCCAAACGATTCGCCCTCGCTCTCGTTGCTTCCACTCCGAATACTTGACTGCATTTCTGACTTGCTGCAGACCAGTGATGCATCATCTGCCCATTTCCCTTTATTTCTCTAGTTATAGGCAATCAGAAGTGTTACGACCAAATATTCTGAAAACATTCAGTCTGGTTAGGAAGAGGTTCTGAATATCTCGCTGTAAAAGTAACCATGTCTTGGATTTTCAAGGAGTTTCTCACACTGTAACTGTATACACACATGTGTCTGTCTTGAAACACATAACAGCTTATGTACTGCCTATAAAATGCCTTGTTATTGAAGAAAGTAAAGAAATGGTGATGCAGATTAATTCCAAATGCAGAAATTATTTAAACTTTTCTTCAGCATTGGCTTTTACAAGTTTACAATCAAAATGATCAACTCCCATTTCAAATTCTGTTTATTAGCCAAATTGACTAACTTTCAGCTGTAAACCAGTCAAACAGTACCAATTTAAATATCACAACCCAACTAATAGAACTAAAATAACCAATAGAATTGCTTTTCCCCCAATTCAACACAAAATACCTCTTTTACTGACAATGACCCTTTCATGATTAGCATCTTCAGTAATTAGCAGAGCACCCTTTTAGCCATTTTAGCCAGACTCTGGCATAATTCCTGAGGAATCTTAAACCCATTCCTCATAGGCAGTAGCATCCACTTCCCTAATATTCTTGGGTTTGCTGCTGCAACCACCTTCTTCAAATCCTACCAAAGATTTCTCATGGGGTTCAAGTCAAGTGACTGCGACGACCACTCCAGAACGTTCCTGGACTTTTATCTGAAACCAAGCCTGGGTGGACTTTGAGGTATGCTTGGTGAGGTAAGTCCAACAAGGCTTGGTTTGGAAGATTCTGGAGTGGTTGTTACAGTCGCCTGACTTAAGCTCTGACTTGAGACCCCCATGAGGAATGGGCTGATTATATATATATATATATATATATATATATATATATATTAGGTGGTCCTAACAGCAGTAGGGTTTACTGCTTTACTAAGTACGGAAGATGCTTGTCATGGACAGTTTGACTAATTCTGAGACTGCAGTCAACATTAAAAATGATATTTTGTGTTGAATGTGGAGAAAGCTGATTTGAGCTGAGTTGAAAGTTGAGCTATTTAAATTGCTCATTTAATTGGTTTATTGCAAACAGCTGTTTGTAAATGTAACTAATAAACATAATTTACTTGTTTTACATTTACTTATATAATATATTTATTTAAACCTCATGCAATGAGAGTTAAATATTTTAGACTGCAACTGCAGCTTTATGCATGGTCTCCCATAAGCATAAAAATAATTATTTTTGACACAAGGCAATGTTTATAACCTAAAACATTGAAAGAATTATAGGACATAAAGGTAGAACTAAATAAAAGGGGACGAGAAGAATGTTGTTGAATTATGGCTATACAGAGAATAAAGTAAAAAACTGTGGAAATGAAATCATATTTTGTAACATCAAGGTGAAATTTGTGTGATATTAATCAAATTCCTCTTCATATATTAAAAACACTTCTCTGAAATGTTTGGCTAAAACAATAATTCTACAATTTCCAATGTCATTCTGATATTAATGAATTTCTCAACAACAAACAAATGCAAGTTGTGACTATGTAAAAAAAAAATCCATTGTACTAGCTATCTTCAGAAATTGGTTTCCTAGGAAACTATGCAGGAGCATGTGCTGACAAGTAGTACATAACAACTCACATGCACTAAAGCGACGGCATATTGACAAACCACCCTCAGACAACACCATTTGCAGGTGCAGCTAATAGCTGTCCGATCCATATGGAGCGTTTTGCTGAGGTTATGGTGTCATACAGCACAGTAATTCCCATATGGTGGAGATAGCTTCATTTAGTAGAGTCTTCCTGTCCCAAAACCCATTGTTAGCATCTTCTCCATCTGATGGAGGGCAGAGACTACAGGGGGGAAGCTCAGTGGTACTCTTAAAATGGGAACGGGGAAAAAAGAAAAAAATGTCTAGATGAGGAAGGGGACCTAGTTATCAGTCTACTGTAGAAGAGTACAGAGGCAGCCATGGATGGCAATGATGAGCATCGTCCAAGGAAATGAATTGGTGTGTGCAGATGGGAAAGTGCTGTTGCTGTGCTGCAGGGTTGTAGAGAGTGAGGGTGACGTATAGTGTTAATGTGAGGTTTGGACACTGACGGGTTGGATGTCGTCCCTCAGCAGACTGCGACAATGATGGCTGCTTCGCGGGAGTCCCAGAGGAAAACTATAATAGAACCACAGCACTGGATGGGGAAGGCCTTGATGCTTTTCCTGAAAGATGTAGGACACTCCAGCCATGTGATTTTTCATCTGCATCCAAATAACACATAGAGATCTCGCCGTAGCAGCACCCGCCGGAGATAAAAATCCATGACGATAAACATTTCAAATCGATAACTATTTAAGTGGGTTCTGTCGGTGCATCTAGCTGAACAAGTAATAATTGACAGTAAGTTCCATGACCTGCTGACCATGGTTGTAAATGTGACCCAAAGCAGCTGATGGCGCAGTTGGAAGCAGGGAATTTATTGGCCCTGTGGTGCTGTGCCTTGAATTGTTTCCTTTCCACCCAGCATATGCTCTGATAGCTTTAAAACCACATGTCATTGGTGACCTTTTGCCTTGTAATGACATGTTGTAGTGCATAATACTCCTCTTAGCCAGATTTAACCTTGAGGGTAGAGGAGGGGGCCGAAGGAAAGTGTGTTCAGAATACAAACCGTGACTCTTCCCACAGCATTGCATTTCATTACCAACTCCCATAAACCAGCACGATTTTATAATTCCCTCCCCTTCACTTGTACACACCCCAGGCAGCAAGGTGATACATCATTGATTTGGGTCGAAATGTTGATATCAGTACTATGCTGGATCGACGGTACAGTAACGATTAAAGGTGTCGGTTCCTAGTGTTGGCAGTAATAGCATTGAGCATACATTGAGTTATAGTTGACCAGGAGATCATGTGACTGATGTAACTCAATGGCAATTCAATTCCAACAGACCCAAACAGACGTCTACAGCTAACAGCTGCTTCTGAGGTAAGTAGAAACCATTTAAAGGGAGATAACATTAACGTTAAAATGGTCCATTTCTAAGTGTTTATTCATACTGCATGTCAGTTCTAACTGAAAGTTGATTATTTTAAAGCATAGGCTAGCACAGCATATAAACTAGTTTACGTTTCGGCCATTAGCATGCAGAGCTAGCTAACGTTAGTGTGGATAGAACATTTAACTAGCTACGTAACATTATGTTATAATGATCTGACTTGTGTTTTAAAAACCTCATAAAATCATCCTTTTTACATTGCTGAGCTTTTTAGAGAAGCTTTTAAAGACAATAATCACTCTCTTACCCTTAATGTTATAGGATCTGCTATGAACCAGCTTGCTTTGGTGGAACAGGTCGCTGGTTCTGAACCTACTGATATGGAACACGAACTGAAGGCATGAGCAATAACAGAGGGGTGAGTGAGGAACAGCCTCATGCAAGGATATTTTACATAGCATGTGATTGTATTTTTGCCCTTAACTCTGCTAGTTTTAATTCTAAGTTTTGCACCTGAAAGTAACTTTTAGTAAGAAGTACACAAATTAGCAAGATTTGTTTTGTTAAAATAAAAAAATATGGATTTGTATGCGTATATGTAAATTATCATTTATTTGATTATTTATTTAAATGATAATATATTTCATTTGTATTTATTTATACAAATTTATTTATGAATATATTTAAGCAAATATGTTTCTATTTGACTGTGCTGATGTTTACTGATATTTCTGGGAACTAAAATAGCTACATTTGACAAAAGTCTATTTTCATTATTCCTTCTCTGTTCTGCTTTTTGCAAAATAATCCTTGCTGTACATAAAGCAGGGTTAATTCACCATAATTTACTGCGGTAACATGAATTTTAAAAGGTTTAAAGATGATTGAAGTAGTGTTGGTTTCCTGATGATTTTTATTATGTTGTTTTAACATTAATTTAGGACACAAAAGCGATGCTGAATGCAGATCAGATATGAGCGTTGATTAAGGCAATTTAACCTTGACAGTTCATCGTTCATTAAACATCTATTCTACGACTTTTGGATGATTGCTATCTGAGAACTGAAAGGAATCAGTGAAAAGCACCCAGACACCTTGCTCCCATTACATCACTTCCTCTTGTTTGTTTTTCTCCTAAATGAGCTCCCTCAACCCTCCTCGAGTTCTCAAGAAACTCATAAATATTCATCAGCGTGAGCCTGCCCGCCTTTCGACTGCATCCCTAAAATGCACTAATAAGATCTAAACTGTTGGCTAAAATTTCCGCCGCAGTAAAAATGCAATAAAGTTGTACGGCTTCATAAAGAAGGTCATTAAAAGCTGACGGAATGATAAATCCTCTCGCAGAAACAGAGCCCGGAAATCCGGTAATAATGAAGTGCAGCTGTTAAATTATTTAGCGTTCTTCGCTACCAGGGGATTGTATGCTAATTAGCATAACAGTTGTTAGACAAGATACTTTGAATCAATAGCTGCTAGGTGAGACTGCTGCTTTGCTTTGCGCCACAGTAGAACAAGCAACGCTTTCATTTGATTGACTTCATCAAAGCACCAAAGGAGAGCGACAGCAAATCGGCTCTCGGGAAGAAACGGCTTCTTTAGAACCGCGAACGACGACCTTGACAATCTGGCCTTTGTCAAACGTGCTAACAAGAGTAAATTACCCCGTCATTAACATATGATTACAAGCAATGATGCAACAACGGTAATGATAATGAATTAACAAGCAAATAAAATTAAAGTGTAATCATAATGAGGGGCTCCATAGTGACTTCATGCTATGAGCCATGGTTCATCTAATGACTCTAGACTCTAGACATACACGGATTTTACGTGTGGCACTTGTTGACTGGAGCAGAAGCCTTGCTGGAGGTTTGTTAGAGGCGAAGATGCTCTAGGAAGCACTTGTGTGTCAGTGTTGTCTGTGTGTGTGTGTTTGAAAGAGAACGAGGGAGGGGTCTAGGTGGGGTTGGGATGGCTCAGTGAACCTGGACACAGTGATGAATGAGCCCCTAGCATGGTGGGAGACCATAAATCAGTAGCTCCTCTCCTCTCTCCTCCTTCTTCCTTTCTCTTCTTCTTTTCAGAGGGAGTTCTTGGCTGATCAACCCCTAGAGGAATACCTCTCACCCACATGACCCACACTTCCTGTAATGACTCCCTCTTCCTACTGTACACTCCTCTAGCCTTCCCTTCTCCTCCACACCTCCTCATCCCTGGCTCTTAATCTACATATTTTCAGCTTTTCAAGAAAACAAACTGCTCAAATGAACCCGGCCGGTGGGGAGTCCTCTATCTCTAAAGGCATCGCTTGGACTGCATGAATGATTCATTTAATGGTTAGAAGCTCATTTCTTTCCCACTGCGTCGTCTCTTGAGTTGTCGGCTGAAAGCCTCACTCACACCCCATCAGGGTCCCTACTGCACAGGGGAAGATATTGGCATCTTAATGGATGGATACTCCACCTACATAGAGGATGGGAGTGAGGCATCTATGTTTAGCACGTTTCAGAGTTAGTGCTGCAAATTTCCTCAGAGATGCTGAAGATCTCTTTGTAGCGTGTCAACATTTCTAGCCCAATTTAGCACAATCTGAATCTGATTTTGATTAAATGATCAAAAACGTAAATGCTTTGGTGATTTGGAAGCGCTAAAGTGTGAAGTGGAGTGTATTTGATGGAACTACAGGTGCTCTGATAAATGAAGGTAGGTTCTTTTGAATTGATCCCATAAGAAGAATCACTTTCCATCATTTTTGCAACAAAAAAAACAACCAACAACCCAAAAACTCATATTTCTTGATTCCAGACTTGCATTTTTACTCTTATACCAATTAACTTTTGTCTTTTTTTGACTTGTGTCAAAGGGTGGAAATAGGACCCTTGCTTTCTTCATGGTGGTTGGTGTGGCGCAACAGATAACCACGTGGAAGGCTGGGGTTCGATTCCCAGTCCGGGTGACTATGCTGCGCTACACCAATAAGAGTCCTTGGGCAAGACTCCTAACACTACACTGACCCTCCTCTGTAATATGAGTAACCCTGTAAGTCGCTCTGGATAAGAGCGTCTGCTAAATGCCAGGAATGAATTAAAATGCTCTTCACAGAACCACATAAAGGTTTTCCAATATAAAGAAGAGGCATTTAACCAGACAAAGATTCTTTTAAATACCCATTAGTAACTAAATAACCATTAGTTGAGTTGTCATTGGCAGTTTAACAACACACAGAGTCAGTTTACACATTTCAGTTTGGGCCCCACAGTTCAGTACAAGTTTGGTACAATGACAAAAAAAAACCCTCAAAAAGCCAAAAAAAAAAAACCTAGGCTTGTTCCACCTAGTGTCGTATAGAGCCCCTGAGGTAGCGGTACTACAGCCTGTAGTGTGTAAACAGTAGCATAATCAATGTTACAAACAGAGCCTGAGATCTGTCGAAAAATGTCGATACACTGCCCTCGTCAGCTCCACAATGATTCCACCCTGAGTTGAAATAAAATGGGCCTGAAACTGAACACATGTGAGTCCTTCTTTCTAAGCGTGTCAGGGAGAGAGAGCAGGAGTGGGCGGGGGAAAGACAACAAAACTACCGTTACCATAGTGATATGCGTAACCCCCCCCCCAAAAAAAAAAAAAAAAAAAAAAAAAAAAAAAAAAACACTGGGTAGTGATGTAAAGGTTGTGGGTTCGATACCCAGGCTTGGCAAGCTGCTTCTGTTGGGCCCTTAACTCAGCAGTTAGAGCACTGGGTAGTGATGTAAGGGTTGTGGGTTCGATACCCAGGCTTGGCAAGCTGCTTCTGTTGGGCTCTTAACTCAGCAGTTAGAGCACTGGGTAGTGATGTAAAGGTTGTGGGTTCGATACCCAGGCTTGGCAAGCTGCTACTATTGGGCCCTTAACTCGGTAGTTAGAGCACTGGGTAGTGATGTAAGGGTTGTGGGTTCGATACCCAGGCTTGGCAAGCTGCTTCTGTTGGGCCCTTAACTCAGCAGTTAGAGCACTGGGTAGTGATGTAAAGGTTGTGGGTTCGATACCCAGGCTTGGCAAGCTGTTTCTGTTGGGCCCTTAACTCGGTAGTTAGAGCACTGGGTAGTGATGTAAGGGTTGTGGGTTCGATACCCAGGCTTGGCAAGCTGCTTCTATTGGGCCCTTAACTCAGCAGTTAGAGCACTGGGTAGTGATGTAAAGGTTGTGGGTTCGATACCCAGGCTTGGCAAGCTGTTTCTGTTGGGCCCTTAACTCAGCAGTTAGAGCACTGGGTAGTGATGTAAGGGTTGTGGGTTCGATACCCAGGCTTGGCAAGCTGCTTCTATTGCGCCCTTAACTCAGCAGTTAGAGCACTGGGTAGTGATGTAAAGGTTGTGGGTTCGATACCCAGGCTTGGCAAGCTGCTTCTATTGGGCCCTTAACTCAGCAGTTAGAGCACTGGGTAGTGATGTAAGGGTTGTGGGTTTGATACCCAGGCTTGGCAAGCTGCTACTATTGGGCCCTTAACTCGGTAGTTAGAGCACTGGGTAGTGATGTAAGGGTTGTGGGTTCGATACCCAGGCTTGGCAAGCTGCTTCTGTTGGGCCCTTAAGCAAGAGCCCAACAGTGGCAGCTTGCTGAGCCCGGATATCGAACCCACAACCCTGTCATCAATAGCCTGGAGCTCTAACTGCTGAGCCAGTGCTGGCATTGGGTTCCATACCAGGGTTCGGCAGGCACCGCACTGTGATAGTTTGGTATGAATACATGTACTGTCATGGTTCTATGTAGACCTGCTGCCCAACTCTGGAAGAACCTTCTGTTATGTTGTGAGACCTGTTTCACAGTTCATCAGTAATATAAAAAAATATTATTGCATTACACTAAATAGAGGCTAAAACATTAGATTAAAAATGCACTGTTAAAAAAAGAAGTGCAAAACAATAACAGTAATTATCTGGCAATAGGGGTTACCGTTGTTTACAGACATTTTCTCGCACCCCTGACACAAGAAAGTTACCTTTTCTGTCTGTGAAAAACCAGAGCAGTACTGTTAGATTAAAAAGCCAATGTTTAAATTAAATTAAGTATCAGAAGAGTTGCAAAAATATATACATATATATATATTTTTATTAAAATACACAAATAACATGTCAGATTAAACATTTACTTTTCATTTACAAATACTATAAATAGCACAAAAAAGACAATCCATATTAATACAGGTTCTCAACACTTCTCATAAAGACCTTTGCTCAACCATAAAAAGTTAGAACTGCATAAACGCCACTGCTTTCAGAAAAAGAACAGGGTGTTCTCCTAAGAGCTCTGTAAAATAGAGCTAGCTTATGACAACACACCCCAAAAAGGCTATACCTCAGCCTCATTACAACCTGTCATTACAACAGTGATTACTCAAAACAAAATGATCATGCTCAACAAAACTACTACTACAAGTCCTTTGTTTTGTAGTGTATTTCTGTAGCGATGTTGTGTGGATGAAGAAGGAGACTCTGTTGACGCTGTCTTCTTCTTGTATATGGAAAAAGGTTTCATTACAAAGATGTTTCAAGCATCCTAATCAGACTGTGAGAGTGCTCATCTCCAAATCCAGACATCTCCGAATATGTTCTCTGAGCTTCAGCTTATATACTCACGAGATGTTTTTCAAAAGAGACATGAAGTGTAAGAACCAACATGCATTCTCAACAGTCTGGTACTGTGAGATAAGGGTGAGGAACAGACAGACTTATCCAGTAGCCCCCTATGGTAAACATTTCCATACAATGAAAAACTCACAAATCAGTTTACATCCTGGACACATGAGCAAATACTTCTAAAAACACTCCCCAGTCATCATATGACTTTACATTTCAGCCATGAAGCTGAATACACTACAGTTTTTAACTAAATATAAATTCTTATGTCACTCTTATGTCACAATACTTTAAAATCACAAGATATTTAGTGTTTAGACGCATATTTTCTTGCAGTTATAAACTGTATATGACAGTGATATATCAGCACAATAAAAATATATGTATCATTACAGAATGTTATTATTTTATAAATAAAGAATACTTTTTAGTTTACAGTTAGATTTGTTAAAATGACCATCCAAAAGGTGATAAACAGATGATTAATAAATTCCACTGTTGCATTATTTTCTTGTAAAAGCATATAACATCAGTAAGCAGTGTATCCCTGTCATTTTTATATGATTTCCCAGAGAAAAAATGTAAACAAAAACCCAAACATTTTATAATAGATGAACATAAAACACCAAGAGTACGAAAAACATGAGCAGTAATGAGAGGGGAATACCGTGAACAGAACCGAAATGTGATGACACAAAGGGCAAACATAACAGACCTGGGACTGTGAGGAGTTGGGAGCTGAGCGGGCACTAGAGCAGTGCTCAATAACTAGACAAGGAGAGCTGAGGAACCAGCAGCTAAACAATACGGCAAGGCCAAACTAACCTGAATCGATAGTGTGCTGCTACGAGCGTGGGACGCCTTGCTGGACGTGGGTAGCCAGTGGATCCTGACAGTGAGTGAGCAAGCCTCGCTGATAGCATGGTTAGCAGGGTGACCTGCTCCTAAATCGTGGATACTGAGCCGGAGCTGACCGTAACACACCTCCAGACGTATGGGGAACCTCTCGAGCGACCTCAAGGTTCCAAACGATACAATTCTCCTACAAAGGCTCCTTAAATACCCCCAGTCCCAGGTGAAACACATGAACCAAATGAACTGAATCATGAACCGATACAAGTGAATCAAACACATGAACGAAAACGAGGCAGAAGTCATTGGTCAAATGAATACTGTTTCCTACAGTTAAACAGAACTGTTGGGTTAAAGTGTATAATTTACCTTTTTAATTCCTTGAATGAATCCACAGGCTATAATAATAATAGGCTGAGAACCTGGACTGTCTGACCAGACTCCACACATTCCTCCGCCTCAGCGCACCACAATGTCCGTTTACTGAGGCGTGAATAAGGCTCCCTGTCCCTTGAGAAGGGCAGGGAAAGTGGCCTAAGTGCCGCCACATGCTTGTCATCCCAGCAGTCCTGATTCACCATGGCAGCACCTACAAGCTCGGACTGGGCTTCAGATCAAATCCATGTAACCCAGGAAGCTTCTAAAGCTGAAGGAGATGACACAGTCCCTTTCCCCTACCTTGTCTTTCAGTGTTAAAATCAAGATACTTTGTCAAAAAGAGTTAAACAGATGAGCTGGATGTGCACAGAAAGATCAGACGTCGGTGTGAACAGAACTGGGCGGGTTAATGATCTCCGCCAGGCGTGTTCAAGATGTTTAGATGGGCTATTTGGGGGCTGAGCTGTATGAGGGGGTTGGCTGAGCAGTAGAATGCTTCACTAGCTACCACCATGACTTTGGTCGAGAGTTTGAATCTCGAGCCATGAGCTGCTTTGCTGCTTTGCTGCTTTGCCATCAGCAGTCGGAGTCCAAGAGAGCACAACTGACTGTGCTCTCTCCAGTGGGTAGATGACGCTCACTCTACTCATTACTCTTAAGCATTGTTGGCCAGCACAGGTGTTTGTTAGCTGGTGTGGTGGAGCTGAGGGCTCAGCACTTTTCTTCGAGCCTGTTAGCTGCCTGGTAGTGTTCAAAAAGAGGCTAGAATGGCTGGCTTTGTATCTACCAGAGGATGCATGTGTTACGCCTTTACCTTCCTAGTGTTGGGAGCATTGCTAGTGCTAGGGGGAGCTACAAACGAGTGGGTTCATTTGCAGAACCAAACTGGGATGAATTTAAAAACACAAATTTAAACAAAAAAGAAAAAAATAGAAACATTAAAACATACAAAAAAAAAGAAAAATGCAACATATATCAGCTTCTATCAAGCTGTTCCACCTTAATTAAGGTGGAACAGCTCGATAGATGCTGATGGATATAAACAATCGATAGATTGGATGGAAATAAACAATAAATTTAAGAAGTGAACTCCAGCAGTAAGTGGTTTCTAGCAGTCTAAAGAAAGCAAAAAAAAAAATAGGTGCTACTGAATGTCCGCTTATTAAAATTATTCATCAGTGCTAACAAAAGTGGGCGTTAGGCGTGATCACAGGATTTCATTTCCTCGAATGGAACAGTCACCTGTTTCCCTGATTAGAATTAGAATATCTAGAGCTGTTGGAATTTCATTTTTCCCCTGCAGAGAAAAGCCGGCCTGTCTGGCATGCATTAGCCCCGTCGGGGCTGGTCTTATCACAGAGCCTTGGGCATTCTGGGAAACAGCCAATATGGTACTTTGTGCCACGCGCACTCAACGTGTTGTGGAAAATCATCTGCACGTCGCCCCCGGGGGGCTGTATTTACCATGCCTGCTGGGTGGAAACAAATTGCAAACTTTTTTTTTTTAGGGAGCGGGTCCCCAGCGGACTCCGCCACCTTGCCAGAGAAAATGAAACAGATCCAGAGAGGCGTAAAGTACATCTCTGGTGCTGTGGGTACAGCCAGTGCTGCACAGGTGGCTTGGCTGCATGGATTATAGCTCACTCTCTTACCGCTGAGCCAAGAGTGCATGGGAAGCTCACTTAGGTCCAGCTGCATGTATAATCTCCAACAGTGGTGCGGAGGCTCGCAGTATCCGTCCAGGGCAAACTGCAGTCCATCTGCTTATTAACCCACAGAGAGGTCTACGTCCAGCTATGGGCCATGATATACTTGCGTGACCTTACTGTGGGGGAGAGCCACTTTGATGTCTGGGGGTGTATTCTGGCTTTGTTCTGGAGATTGCATTTGTTTGCTACACTATGGACAAAAGTATTGAGACACATGCTCTTTCATTGTTTCTTCTGAAATCAAGGGTATGGAAAAGAGTTTATCCGGATTTTCATGGAGTAACTGTCTCTACTGTCCAGAGAAGGCTTTAGATTGTGGATTGTGGAGGGAGAATTGCTGTGAAGATTTGATTGCATTCAGCAACTAGATGTTGGATGATGATCACCATCCCACCTCATCATCCCCAATTCCCCAACTCATCCCAAAAGTACTGGATGGAGCTCCACCACCATCATTCCAGAGAGCACAGTTATTCCACTGCTCCACAGCTCCTCAATGCTGGGGGGCTTCTTTATTAGGCAGCATGGTGCCAATAGGTTGATGTTTATCTGCTCCAGAGGGTCTTCTCTACAGGGACTAGTCAAACTGTGTGTGTGTGTGCATTTGCACATCCGTTTCAGCAATAAATGCATTCATTAGAAGGGGTGTCCACAAATATTTGGACATATAGTGTATGTAGTTTATGTATTAGTATTGCACCTTGGTGGTTTTCTGGTTTGTCTTAAATGTCCTATGTAAATGTGCACATTATCCATATGTTTAAGCTTTAGCTTTGTAGAGTTATAGATAGTGTTTTAAATGTATATATATATAATTCACATTAAAATGATGTATAGATAATTGCACTTTTGTATTCAATTTACTGCATTTGTTCCAATTGTTTTAATGGAAAAATGAACTAATCTTTTTTTTTTTAAGATGTCCAGCCTAACAACTACTCGTCATTAAATATAATCTGTAATAAAATCTCTGCTTTTCTATTTGTGAACACAAATGTAGCTTGGAAATGTGATGCAATGCTGTTATTCCTGTCTACCAGGAAACTCTGCAGCCCCTGTTTTGCTTCTGAGCATCAATACAGTGCCCATCGATACGCAACTTGATCATCTCTCCTGCTCAGAAGCGAGTGCCAATTGACATTAACCCTCATCAAGCTGTCCTGTGTGACTGTACTCTCAGCCTTGCAAGGATATGTGTGGCAGGATGGTCCATTCCCAAGAGTGCTGCATAACCTTTGCAGTCATTTCAGCAAGATTGACTGGGTCAGTGGCAGCATGGGCATGGTAATGAGAGGAAATTAGGTTTTGGGACACAGATAGAAGCCCGGTATCACTCACTGGCATGTCCCTCTTTTGGCCCAGATTTCATTATAACCCAGAAGTAATCCTGTTCACCAGCACCTGCGAGGCTTGAGGAAATGACAGGAACATGAGCCAGTTCTATTAATCAAGATTGACACTCCACGTCAAGCAGCAGAGGTGACGGTTTCTTGTGCTAGCAAAGCCCCATGTCACTGATTTATATTGAGCCAATGAGATTTATGGCAGGGAATCTGGGATCAGACAGCTTTAGGCTGGGTGAAAAGCGCGATCATTAAGACTCGGTGTTCGGCATGGCGATGTGATTAGATGAGTTTGAAGGGCCGCTTTGTGAAGGCTGTAATAGGAGCCTTTCGTTTATCACCTCTCAGCTGTTGCTGAGGTTCTCCTCAACTCCTCAAAACCCTGCTGTTCCCGACCAAAAGCTGACCTTTAATAAGTGAATTAGGGTTTTTGCTCCTCCACTGGCAATAAATCCCCACATTTAATATGAATGCTCTCCAAGTTGCAAGAAATTCTGTGGTGTAATTTGTTATATTTATTGTTCTAAGCTTGGCTTAAGAGCAAGAATTATTTTGACTCTGTATTTGAAGCACAGTCACCCCTGCAGGCCAAAAACGGCTCCCACACAACAGAGCTCAACGGAGCACCGCTGCACTCAATGCTACTCATGAACAGCTCACGGCAAAGCTCCAACACAATGAATCCCAGGTGAGTTTTTTGACTCACATGTATTAACATTTCAGAGCAGCGCTAGGCAGAGACAGGGTACGAAGCCTTCACAGCGTATTTCTGGAACCTGCCACTTCTAAAAAGTCCCTTAACACACATCCACATTCAAAGCAAATGGAGAGAGGCTTCATGCTGCTGGACAACACACAGGGAAGTAGTTCATGAATGAAGATTCATGGATGATTATCTTTATTTAAATGTAAACGTCTGAATTAGATATAGATATAATTAGATATATAATTCAATATAAATATAATATAATATATATATATATATAATTCAATACAAATATAATATAATATAATATAATATAATGTAATAAAATATAATATGGGACTACCTGCTTTTATTGGAAAACTGAACACTGTCCACTTTCTTTGAAAAAAGCAGTAAAGTTCCTCTATGTGATGTGATGAAAGACAACTGAGCCACTGGCAACTGACTAACCTTACCTTTCAGCTCTATATACAATCTATATATACTGCCACAATTAATATCACCACTATTAACTCTTAAATCTGTTGTATCTGGTTTGGTAACTGTAATCAATAATTTATAAATAGTTCTGATCAGAGGAGGACGGGTCGGGTGTTTAACTGTGTGAATCTGAAAACCAGCTGATTCAAGCTGTGTGCATTTGCACATCTATGTCAGCAATTTAGCTGAATGTGTTCATAAGAAGGGGTGTCCACAAACATTTGGTAGTTTCTAATTCACAAGCATCAGTGATCCACTTCCACTGGCAGCCATACAAGCCCATGCCATAGCAGTACGTGCCTGCACCATGTTTGACAGATCATGAAGAATTTCTTTCACTCTAGACGTTTTATCTGCTTAAGTTGTCATGAATTAATGAGGGAACAGGAATAATGAGGCCACACCTGGCCATGAAACTGCTGATCAATTTTATCAGCCTGTTTTACTGGCTAATCACAGTCATGTTGACGTTTTGTTTGTCCAGAATTTAGTATAAAAATAAGTCACCTGTGTTTTTTGAAACTTGTAAATGTGTGCCCTTTTCCTAGTCTTAGCTCCTTCACCATTTTGTGTCCGCTGCAGTTTGGAGAAGTCAGGCTGTGTTCACACTGAGCTGTTTTTAAAAGCACTGCCTGTGCTTTTTGTGCTCCAAAAAAATTAAATAATAAAAAAAGTCTTACGTGATGCTGTTACTGTAACCATAACAACAACTCTACAAGTAAGGATGTCGCTAGGTGTTTCTCTGAATAGCTGAACTTTTTAAACATTTTCACAGATGTGCAAACCATTCCAGGACCAGGACTTAGTAACACCTTCTTTGGCAGAATTGCTCTATTTCTGAGATCCACTATATTTGACAAAAGTATTGGGACACCTGCTCATTTATTCTTTCTTCTGAAATCAAGGGTATTGCAAATAGTTGATCCTGCTTTTGTTGGAGTAACTGTCTCTACTGTCCAGAGAGGAAGGCTTTCTACTAGACGTTGGAGGAGAATTGCTGTGAGAATATGATTGAATTCAGCTACAGGAGCAGTGTAGTGAGGTCAGGATGTTGGATGATGATCACCACCACCACCACCACCTCATCTCCAACTCCGAGCACCCATCCATCATTCCAGAGAGATTCCATACCTCAATGCTGGGGGGCTTTATATCCCTCTAGCCCACGTTCTGCGTTAGGCAGCATGGCGCCAATAGGTTCATCATGTTGATCTGCTCCAGAGAGTCCTATTCTATTGGCAGTACTTCTTCTCTACAGGGACTAGACAAGCTGTGTGTGTGCATTCTCACATCTGTGTCAACAGTGGGTGCAGCTTAAAGTAGCTGAATGCACTTTGTGTCCACAGATATTTGGACATGTAGTGTATTTCTGCCAGGTTGCACACCTCTACTGCTCGGCATACCTTCCCAAGAACAAAGGATGAGAGGAATGAGGGTGAGGGTGAGGATACTCAGCATAGTAAAAGTTCCTTTCATGGCTGTTGGTCGGAGATGCCTCCTCACTGGGATCGATAGGAGGAAGGAACCACGGGGAACAAATGAAACACAGCACAGCGGGAGAAGAACTGGTGTTGCTGGAGCAATCGATATATGTATCAGTGGCTCTGAATGGCAGGCCTGCATCAAAGGGAAAAAACGGCAGGGTGCAACATGTCCCACGCAAAGTAAGAGGCTGCCGTTCAATCCCCGGCTTGCTGAGTGTGTGTGAAGAACAGTGCCTCAGAAAAAAGGCACTGTGCTTTGCTTCGCTTTTTGATGTGTGTGCGGCCCTGTTAGTGGAGCTGTGGGCTGGAATACATACATATAAGGGCAGGTTTTGTGGGTTGGATACACACACTTTGTTTGTCTGATAAACTGTGGTGTAACTAAAATATTGATCAGACTGGGGCTACTGAAATATTTACCACAACACGATGTCAACGACGCCCGTTTCCAGGGACGTAGTTCGTGCTAGTATTATCAGATCCACTGTACGTATCTCTGGTCACTCAGCATAGATTTCAGCTGCCTGCTATTGAACCACAGAGATACGCCGTTTCAGCACCACATGTGCTAGGAGGGGGTGGGAAATGTAATATTCCTACTCGCACCCCTATCAGATTCAGAGCAAACATTTGTAACCACCGATGTCATATGACCTATATAAATCAATACAGGTCATCAGAAGCTCTAGCTATTAACAGATTATATAAACAGAAGCCCTTCGAGATAAGGCACTGACCCAGGGCACGAAATAACCCCAATGTCTCCCAACAGGGGGCTCTATCTTATTAAACAATAAATTCAACCACCTAATGAAGCATTACATCTTTGGATCCGAACGATAATGTCCACGACTCCTCCGTTTCTGTTCTTTATGTTACCAATAACCTTAAACATAGATACACCAGGGTCTCAGCGTCACCGACGCATTTGCTCACAGTGGTGTCATTCAGGAGTTTCAATTGCATTTAGGTTTAATCAGAATGCGATGCATATGCAAGCAGAAGCACTCCAGAGGACTCCATCCCGCCAACCGCCCGCCGTCCGAAATCACGCCGGCTTCGAGCCACAGGAAAATGAAATAAATCTGTCAGCTCCTCGAGCCGTCGCAGATTAGTCGCCTTTTCCAATGCAGAAGTACATAGTAAATATCAATAAAGACTTGTTTCACAGCCCGTCTCATCTCCGGGCTGTCAATACGATGTCCCATTTGCCGCTCTCATAAAACTTCACTTTATGGCATGCACTGGATTTGTGAATAATTCATTAGCCTGCAAAATATGCATGGAAATGCATATGCACATCATAACTTATTTACATGGAGAGGGTATCCATCAACAGCTTCCTGAGAAGGAGATGGTGGAAAAGGTATGCTGATCATTACAGATAAATATAAACAAAAAAATAAATAAATACAGAATACATCAAACAAACAGTTTAGTATGTGTGATTTTTGACCAAAAATGTGAATAAAATAAATCTGGAAATCTGGTTAATAAAATTAAAACATACTTGGTATGCAAAATTCTGGTACTGTGTAAAGTCAGACACCCCATTTGATTGTTTAATATCTTGGCAAATTGCCCACTAAGCATAATGTATTCTTATTTCAGAGGGTATTACATTTAAGACAGGAAATTAGTTAAAAACTAATTTAACTAATTTAACTAAATTAAAAACAGGAAATTAGTTTAATTTAACAATAATAATAAAAAAGACCTGATAAGACCTGGTAAACCACCAAACCCACCCCCATTTAATAAACAGTACATAAAGCTTCCATCTTTAAGTGAATCGGTGCTGCTACTGTTTTTAGAGCAATGGAGTCCAGAGTCCAGAATCCAGACCTCAACATCATTGAATGTACTTGGGAATTCTAGGATGGTGAGAAGGAGAAAATTCTCTCTGCAGATTTCTTTGAAGGCGAGTCTTCTGAAAAGAATGGTAAAGGCTGGATATACTAAATATGGAAACATACATCAAATGTCCAAAGGTTTGTGGACACCCCTTTTAATGAATGCATCCAGCTGCTTTAAATTGCATCCATAGTCCATGTAGAGAAGTACTGCCAATAGAATATACTGCCAATAGAATAGGACTCTCTGGAGCAGATAAACTTGAACGTAATGCTACCACGCCTAATGCCAGGTGTGGGCTAGAGGGGTATAAAGTAGAGACAGTCATTCAAGGAAAAGCTGGATAAGCATTTTTTGGATTTTGAAGCAGAAAAGAAGACGAAGGAAGTCATGACTATGTGCCCCAATACTTTTGTCATTATAGTGTATTATTTAATATTAAAATAGAACTTGTTTAATATTGCCAAATATTACACAGTACTGTATTTCCAACAAATTAGCAGTTTATAAACTTCATCAATCATCAGACACGTGACATTTTAAGTGGTTTTATCTATGTGCTTTCTAAAACACTGCATCTGTAAAAGCAGTATTTGATATTAGTTAAAAGGCCAGTTAAGGGCCTTATCGCACACTTCTATTCCCAAACAATAGCCCCACCAGTTTGCACAGAAGTCCCCGTCATTACTGAGTAATACACCTTATTGTGTGATAGGCCTTGCTGCATTAAGGGGTTAACGGGTCTATTGGTGATCAGCCAAACCACACTGAAATGACTGCTGCCGCATGTTTTACCATGCATGTTCAACCCCTGCATTCTTCCTTCAACCAGTGTTAAACATGAACCTTCACGGTGGTAACCTCTGCTCCCCCTGAATGCCCCGCACTTTCTGCTCACCCACCCCATCCCCCCCCACCCCACCTCCTGGCTGACCCACTGCTGATAGTGTTCACTGCTCCACAGCCATATTTCTGATTTATGAAGAGCGAAGGGACTTTATTTTCCCAAAGAAAGCGCATCGAAGGCTCAAGGCATGGCGGCAGTGCTCAGAAGGCTGTGACCTGAGAGTCTTTTTTCAGTGGTACCAAGCTGTTATTGATCCACAGTCCTGGTCAGTAATCCTAACCAATGAGGTACTGGTTGCCTAGCGGTGTTAATGGATGGAATCCCACTTGCTCATTTGCTCTGCCTCGCTTCACTGCCTGACACCAAATAGATCTCCACTACAAGGCCAAAGCTCGAGAGATTTTTCTTTAAGCATACGCCATCAACACATCACTCACAGTCAGCTACAATGCGGGAGCTGTTAGCCAAGACTGGGGCAAAATCAACCGATATAAGCTCCGCCCACAAAGGCTTAATATTACCACTATTAACCATCATTACTCTCACCATCACTACCATGACTGTATTAAGTTATATTACACCATGATTATTAAATTATGATTAGGAATATGTTACACACCTGAGAACAGAACTCATAAGAAAAGTTAAGATGGTTTGGTAACTTTTATCAATAATTTATCAATAATTCTGATCACAGGAGGACGGGTCGGGTCCCCCTTGTGAGTTTTGGTTCCTCCCAAGGTTTCTTCCTCCAGCTCTGAGGGAGTTTCTCCTTGCCACTGTCGCCGTTGGCAGCTTAGATTTGTATCTATTTTTGTGTTTTTATGTTATTGATTTTTCTTTTTTTCTGCCTTTTACTAATTACTGATTACTGATTGTGACTGGGGCAAAATAAACCTATATAAGCTCCGCCCACAACGGCTTAATATTACCACTATTAACCATCCTTACTCTGACCATCACTGCCATGACTATAATAAGTTATTCTACATCATGATTATTAGATTATTATAATGATTATGAATATGTTGCACACCTGAGCAGAACAACAGTTTAAGTGGTTTAGTGACTTTTATCAATAATCTATAAATAGTTTTGATTAGAGGAGGACGGGTCGAGTCCCCCTTGTCAGTCTTGGCTCCTCCCAGTGTTTCTTCCTCCAGCTCTGAGGGAGTTTTTCCTTGCCACTGTCGCTGTTGGCTGCTCACTGGGGGTCTTTATAATAATAGATTATTCTATTATTATAATTTTTTGTCCTTTTATGTTATTGATTTTTCTTTTTTCTGCCTTTTACTAGTTACTGATTGTGTAAAACTGCTTTGTGACAACAGTTGTAAAAAAGTTATACAAATAAATTT
Organism: Salminus brasiliensis; assembly: GCF_030463535.1. NCBI lineage: Eukaryota > Metazoa > Chordata > Actinopteri > Characiformes > Bryconidae > Salminus > Salminus brasiliensis. The sequence continues at coordinate 36,798,481 of NC_132890.1, forward strand.
TACTTGACTTGACTTGGCTTTGACCAAAACATAATTTCTCATTTCTTACCTTATCCAGGGATTTACGAGTAATCCCAAACCAGTCTAACTGCAGTATTTAAGGACCTGAACTGTATCAGGTGTATCAGGTGTAAATCAATACCACTGATCTAGTGGAATAAACAGAATCCACTAACAGCTTGATGCGTCACGCTCAACGTGACAGTCAGTAAGAGATTCGCTCAGATGTTATGGATTTAATTAAGTTGTAAATTGTTACAGGAAAAAGAAGATAAACATCATAAGTGTGAATGAACAGCAGTCAGCTCAGGTTTATTATGAGATTCTGAAGACGTCGGTCACCATTCTGTGCAGCATGTAGCATGCTGGAGGAACAGCAACAGAATCTTCTCCATCACAGTCAGCGTTCTAAAAAGCCAGCGTACAGAATTCGTATTGGGTCACCTGCTCATTCACTGTTTCTTCTGAAATCAAGAGTATTAAAAGAGCTGATCCTGCTTTTGTTGGAGTAACTGTCTCTACTGTCCAGAAAAGAAGACATTCTACTAGATTTTGGAGGAGTATTGCTGTGAGAATTGGATTGCATTCAGCCACAGAGCGTTCGTGAGTTTACATCATCCCAAAAGTACTGGATGGAGCTCTACCACCATCATTCCAGAAAACACAGTTCTTCCACTGCTCCACGGCTCCTCAATGCTGGGGGGCTTTATACCCCTCTATAGGCCACGCCTAGCAGCATTAGGTAGCATGGAGCCAGTAGGTTCATGATGTTTATCTGAGAGACTCCAGAGAGTACTATTCTAATGCCGGTACTTCTCTACACGCTACAAAACCAAGGTGCTACAAAAGGCACCATAGAGGACCAACTTTACGTTCCATAAAGAACCATTGTTTTGTAAGAGAGATGTGATCTTTAAATTGATGAAGAACCTTTACATCAAGAGAATGTTTTTGGGTCGTTATAAGATTCTTCACACTCACACCAGACATCTCTATGACAAACATTTGGTTCTTTATGGAACCAAAAGTGTTCCTCTATGGCATCACCCAAAGAACCATCTGCAGCACCTTTATTTTTGTGTACAGAACCTAGACAAGCTGTGTGTGTGTATGTGTGTGTGTGTGTGTGTGTGTGTATTTGCACATCTGTGTGTATTTGCACATCTGTGTCAGCAATGGGTGCAACTTATAGTAGCTGAATGTATCCATTAGAAGGGGTGTCCATATTGACAATGTCAAGACATTGGTATAATGTCATTAAACCACAAAGTAAGGCGTTTTATTTTTGGCACCCCTTTCTTCAAATTGATCCCTTGCAAGAAATCTTTCCTGCAACTGTCAGTGCTGTATGTTATGATGCTGTGTGGCTCAGATAACTGTGATCACTTTGCAAGACCTCTGAATATCATGCCAAGTCAGTAATATTGCTACAGAAATTAAGGAAGTACGGTAACATCAATTTTACTTTCTGTATCACAGTGAAAACATCACATCACAGATCAGAAAATTGACCCTTCAGTCATTTCACATATTTTGGGAAATGTACCACCCCCCCACAGCTCTTTATGAAGGAAATCAAAACACCGCAGATGAATAAGATTTTGGCAACCGTTCTGTAAAGTCTGTCCAAACCTTAAAATGCGGCTTGATGGAACACATTTGTGGGCGAAGCATGAATAGATCATCTCACAAATTCTCAGTTCTGTCTGTAAAATTGGGGTGTCACTCCTGATGCACCTGCAGTCGCTGACACCAGTGGTATTATTTCAGACTGACACAGCAAACGTCCCAAAATGCCACATTGAGCTTGATAACAAGCAGACATGCAGAGCAGTAGGGAAACAGCAGTCCTCACCTTCCACTGTCAACTTCCATTTGGCTCTGGCGTTGACTCTACAGACTGCATTCGTTTTTGTCTTTGGCGTAAAACACAACATTCAATGTATGTTTGTTTACAATTTCTCCTAATTGCCAAAACAATGTGACATACATTTCATAACACTGTCCTTTCTTTCGGTTTGCTTGTTTGTTTATTTGTTTACTTGTTTTTTCATATTCTGACTGCCTTATGTTTAAGTGTTTGGCAGGAGCTACACCTGGCTGGCATCCTGAAGCGGGTGATAATTTGCATTTTATAATTACCTTTATTTTGTCTTGTCATTTCAGGATGTTACGTAATTAATTCTCAGGTTTGTGAATTTGGAATGTCAACAAGTTTTGAACAATTAGCAGACCTGTTCATCAAACTTAGCTCTCGAAGAGGCAAATAAGGCTTGCAAATATAATGAACATGACAATCCTCACTTTCAGAGGATTTGTGGATATGCAATCTCCTCAAACACCATTAACCTCTACAGGAACTAAAAAAATCAATAAAACAAGTGTGATGACCAATACTGAGTACATCCCCAACAGATCTGACCATTCGTGGCATGGACCTCACAAGACCTCTTAAGATGTCCTGTGGTATATGGCACCAAGCCTATTGTTAACAGCAGATCCTTTCAGTCCTGTAATTTATAAGATGGGGCCTCCATGAGTATCAATGAGCCTTAGATGCTTTTAGGTGCTTATGACTAGTTCACCTATTGGCCTTTAGTTGTCAAACATTTTGGTAGATACTGACCACTGCATACCTGGGAATACCCCACAAGACCTCATCAATGGCATTAATGAGCCATAGGTGCCCAGGACCCTGTCGCCAGTTCATCGGTTGCCCTTCCTTGGAGTACTTTTGGTAGGTACTGACCACTGCATACCAGAAAACCTCCATAAGAACTGCCTGGTGTTTTGGAGATGTTGTCTAGAACATTACACTTGTCCATTTTTACTGCTTCAACACCTTCATCACCTTCAAGAACTGACAGTTCACTCACAGAATAATATATCAGTGGTATTAATGTTATGGCTGATCAGTGTAAATACTCAAATATTGCTTTATAAATATTTTATTCAACATTAATACATACAGGATGTTATAAATCTCTATGTAGCCTCATCATTTACGTGAGCTAGCCTCACAAGTGGTCATGCTTTGAAGACCGGCTTCCATCCATGACTACTCCAAACACACAAACCACCATTTCCTGTGTGAAGCCATAGACCAATTACGAAGCTTGATCAATACCACCTTCTCTGAGTGCTTTTCACAGTAAAGCAGACCCTTCTGAGATATGGCACTGTGACTTTGAAATCAATATCTATGTTAAATATAAATATGCACATAGTTTGGTGGCTCATGCTCATTGGGGTCTTGAGGCGGAGAGTAAATAAATCAATGGGTTTTTAACCGTAATGTAATTTAAGCTCCCTCTTTCCTCTCCTCATTCAGGGATTTAAGAGCGATCGCAAACAAATCTAATTTCAGTGTTGAGAAAACTGCACTGGATTTCAATTTATGCCATCGATTTTGTGGAATAAAAAGGAACTGCTAACGAGATGCAGCAATGTGACACATTCAATGTGACAATCACTGATTTTATTAATTGGTATTAATGAAACAAACTGCACTGAGCAGTAAATTGTTACAGTAAGGAACATAAAAAAGGAAATCGTACATATGAAAGAGCAGCAGTCAGTTATATTATTGTCAGATTCTGAAGACATACCAGTCATCAGTCTGGGCAGCATGCTACACTCATTGCTACACTCACTGTTAATTTAATCCGATTCAGATACGCTACACCAATCAGACCAAACATTAACACCACCTGCCAAATATTGAGTAGGTCCATCTTGCACTGTTACAACAGATCCAACCATTCAAGGCATGGACTTCGCAAGATCTCTGAGGATGGTATCTGGCACCAAGACTAATGTTAGCAGCAGATCCAGGTCCTGTTAGGTGTGAGGTGGGACCTCTATGAGCATCAATGAGCCATAGGTGCCCAGGGCCCTGTCGCCAGTTCACCAGTTGTCTTCACTTGGAGCACATTTGGTAGGTCTTAACCTCTGCATACCAGAAAACCTTCATAAGACTTGCCTGATGTTTTGGAGATGTTTTGACCCAGTCATTGTCTAAAACATCACAGGTTGGTTCTTATGCTTGTCCATTTTTCCTGCTTCATCACCTTCAAGAACTTGTGGCCTAATATGTAGATCCACGCCTTGACAGGAGCCATCAGTTTTTTTCACTTCAGCTGTCAGTGGTACTAATGTTATGGCTGATTGGGGTATATGTGCACTTTGTAAGTGGATGGTTACCGAATTTAGCCTGTCTGTCACTGAACAATTTGTCAGGCACTCCCCACCCTGTCCATCAATGTGAAAGCACCACTATAGCAGGAGTGGTACCACGCCCCCAACAGTGGAGATGTACTACTGCTGAGTGGAGCCGCTGGCTAAAAGTGTACCAGTAACAGATCTCTTTTTCTGATTGACAACTGAGTCGCGGTCTATGATCTAGTGACAAACACTCACTCCCAGCGCTACATGTAGCCTAGCTAAAACCTTTTGTTGCAATAAACAAGCTGCGAGGTTCACTGTGCTCCACTTGGAGAACTTTGCTAGCAATGTCAGACATACTCCAGATATAGTCCAAATGTTTGTGGACACCCCTTCTGCTACTTCACAGCAATGCTCCTCCAAAATATAATAGAAAGTCTTCTCTGGACAGTAAAGACAGTTACTCCAACAAAAGCATGGACCCATTTTAAGACCCTTGATTTTGGAGGAAACGATGAATGGGTGTCCCAATACTCCAATATTCCATATAGTGAATCTGAAGAGTCTCAAATCCTAGCTTAGCAAGACATTAGCAAGAAATATAGCACCCATCTCTTGGTAAATTCCATATAGTGTGATAAAGGAGTTTTAATGGGTTCCACCTCAAATTTTGACTGTTTTTGGTCGAGTGGTCAGCGGCCCATCGGGTTGAACAGAGAACAAGTGCCCTAACCCTCAACTGCTGGGGCGTAGGCTCAGGGTGCTGTGTTGATTAAGGGTAGTTGACAAATTGTGCACAGCAAATGAAGTGCTACAGTCAGTAATTGAATACCCTGAAATGGACCTGTCCTGTGTTTCTTCATGGTAACATGGTCAGTGAATGCAGGCATAAGATAGCTGGACCTGATACCTGAAACATTTCCCTAAATTCCAACCAAATCCTAAAAGGACATTATACCTCAGTTTAGACAGCCAATCTGATTAGTGCCAATACTGCACTGTCCATCAGATCTAGATCTCAGCAGGAGCTGAAAGGAGAGTGGGATCAATACTGCAGCTTCTGACAATAAGGAACTTTTGTCCACAAGATGGAATTCACCAAGAAGCACTTTCCGACTTTCAGCCATAACCCGAGATTTGACTGTTCCTGCTCAAAAATGGATTGCTCGATTGAGAAAATCTCAGCGTTCCTCCTGCACCGATACTTCACCTCTTATGAACATGGCATATTAACATGACAACACTGGTTCAAATACGTCATAACTACAGTCTAAGCGGCTCAGATTGCATCATTTGCACTTTCTTGAAACTGAAGCAGATCAATAAGTGATGTGAGGTTTAGCACACTGCTGAGTTTGAAATTCAGGCCATGGAAATACAGTCATAGCTTTGGGGTTCACACCGGCAAAAGAAAGCATGTGCTGTTCGCCGCCTCCTGCTGTGATGAAAAAGCCTCACCTGGGTGGGTGAGGCTTTTTAATGAACAGTTTTAATGAACAGTCAACCATTACGCCAGTGTTGAACGTCTATCATGATTTGTAATTAGCTTTATGATGGCCAACCCCTTACACCAACCTCCAGCCTGTTTCTAGAAACCGTAATCCTGCCTTAGGGTCAAAGTCCTCCTCTTGACTGGCAGCCTGTGTATGACTGACACAATCAGCCATCAGTCATAACCCAACAATTGTTTGATAAAATTCACAAATAAATGTTTTCTCAGGTCATTTTTAAAACAAAGGCTTCTCTGGCTTCTCTTTTTGCATTAATTTCAATTTTCACTGACCACTGACCTGTGTTGATGTTTATTCATTATCTGCACCGGCCAAACTGACCAGGCTGCTATTAGTGCTCATATTTACGACAATGTGTGACCCTAATTAATTCGAGAACTAATTCGTTCTCTCGTTTTCCTTCATTAGCGGACAATTTCCTGAAGCACTCTGACAGGTTTAGATGTGCTTAGATTGTTGCTGTAATGGAAAGAGAGATGTGCAGAGATGTACAGATGTCCTCACTGTGTTTACAGCTGTTAGAAACCAGGGTGAAAATGCTCAACAAAGATGTAATTGAATTCTGCAGGGGCATCACGAGCGATCCGATGTCTGTTGAAGAGGGCGACACCTCTGAAGGAGTGTCTGGGTGGATTGTGTGCCCTCCATACTTTCATAGCCAGGAGCTCACTGACCTGTGTGCCTAGCTTTAAAAAAAGGCATGTATCACAGACGTTGACACATTGGGCAGTATTCTGACAGGCTGTTGCCAAGTTCATTATTATAATATTTATTATTTTATATGCAATAAAAAAACAAAAAAATAAATTGCATGTAATATATTTGGTATATTATCATTATTAATAGGATTATTATGATTCTTCTTCTTCTTCTTCTTCTTCTTCTTATTATTATTATTATTATTATTATTATCAATGAAGGGCAAGACTCACCTATGGCATACTGCAATGGTCGACAGAACTACCAACCAATTAGAAGTGATTATTTCCTGTAGTGTTCATCCAATGCTGTAGCGAGGCATTCAAAAACTAATGTTATTCATATGCTAATTATTCACACCTCCACTGCCTGAATCCCCCACCCTTTTCCCCACAGTGGGTTCGTTTCGACCACATTTCTGTTTAGGGCACAAACTAACATGAAGTTAGACAGCAGTTCCCACCAGCTCAGTTCCCAGAGCTGCTGAGTAAGTGAAGTACCAGAAAGACTTCAGAGGCATAAGAAGACACAACTTTAAACTTGATCAAATTTCAAAAATGTTATAAAACGTCTTTGGCGAAGGCACCATCTTTGGCCCAGGTCTTGTAATATCTGGACCCTTGCAGATAATGCAATACATGGATACCAAGGGTGAAGCATTCTCCTCTGTAGGTTGGCGCCCAGATGTGGCCAACCTGGAGGCGACGGGGAGGAAGGAGAGTATAGTCCATTGTTGTCATCAAACTAGAATAAGTAATAAGCATTATTAGTATTAGCATTATTAGTATTAGCATTATTAATATTCACACACACAGGACTTCTCACACCATTATGTTGCACAGTGGCACACCCAGTGGTCAGCCTGCCTGCAGCTTTTAATGTCAATCCATGTATTAATGTTAAAAATATCGCCCATAATTTGAGTACCACCCATCTATTATTGAGTATGCTTTCAATAAATATATAATATAACAGATCTGACCATTCAACACCTCTGAAGTGGTCTCTGGCCCAAGACTAAGGTTAGCAGCAGATCCTTTAAGTCCTGTAAGTTGTGAGGAGGGGCCTCCATGAGCATCAGTGAGTTTTAGGTGTTCACTTGCTAATGATAATTTTATGGCTGATTGGAGTAAAAATGTAAAATACGCCTCGAGACATTGGCGTCTGAGAGCAGCAGAGTGGACGTGTTAGCCGCATTCTTTTAAAGACAGATGGAAGCTGCTGATTGGTCGGGATATTAAATGGTATAGCATAAGAGTCTCCTGGTAGAACTTTGATTTATGCTAGGTGAACAATACGTGATTAAGGGACTGTGTGTGATGCAACTTCTAGTTTTTCATTTGATATAAATGAGAACTTGAAATTAATAAGAACTCAACTGATTATTAATGGATAAGACTGAAAATATTCTAGTCCCTGAACAGAAACTTTTTACTATTTGTCTATTGAAAATCTTCAAAAATAATATTATGAACATGGTAAAGGAATACAGTTACTCATATGTATTCCACATCCCTGCCTTGCGTCCAATGATTCTGGGTAGACTCTGGATCCACCGCAACCCTGACCAGAAAGAAGCAGAAAGGGATATGGATGGATGGATGGATATATATTCCACTCCTGTCAATGAGGAAAAAGTCTCAGGGAGTGAGACATGAGAAGCTAACATCAACAATCATGGCAAAAGGGGATAGTGGAGCAGTGTGCTGAATATCAACTCGCTGCCACTATGGTTAGCATTAAGAGCAGCTGCTCAGTCAGTATTCACAGCAGCTTTCTTGCTTTCCTGCTTGCTGCTGAAACCAGGACTTGGGGGGAGGCTTTTAGAGTCCTGTGTTAACACTGGATGCAAGCTAGAACATTAAAAAAAAAAAAAAGAAATACAATTAAAAGCAGGAAACAGAATAGTTGATGCTAATAGTTTGTCACATTTTCTTAAAATGGAAATGCCATGTAATACCACATGAATTTAATCATTTAATATTCCCACATTGCTGATGCCCTTTGACGAATTAGGGCTCTAACACACAATCCCAATTCAATTCCTGCTCACAACTTGTCAACACTTGCAGAAAATAGTGAGGGTAAAATCATGCAATATGAGGGAATACAAATGAATTCAGATCTCAAATCTCACTGTGACTCACTGTGTCCAGTCTCTGGTCCTGACCGTGGGGGTTAAAGATTTCATCTGCATTTGGTTTTATAAATTTGTCTAGTCATCATGCTCATGTGGGGCAATGGTGCTCAGTGGTTAGAGCTCCAGGCTATTGATGACAGGGTTGTGGGTTCGATACCTGGGCTTGGCAAGCTGCCACTGTTGGGCCCTCGAGCAAGGCCCTTCACTCTCTCTGCTCCCAGAGTGCTGGAGTTGGTTTCCCACCCCTCATTTATATATACATTTACAGCATTTAGCAGATGTTCTTCTCCAAAGCGACTTACAGAACTGCTTCACTGTTCACTCATGAAGAACCTCAGCTAGTTTAAATAGACTAAAATTCAAAGATCCTCTAATCTTAGACTCACAAGTCAATATGGAGACTATAATACTCTTCTCTTCACCCAAGTCCTCTCAGAAGAGGAGGGTCTTCAGTCTGGGTTTGAGGACAGCGAGCGTTGGACTCTGCTGTTCGGACACCCAGGGGAAGTTCGTTCCACCACTTCGGTGCAGGACAGAAAAAAGTCTGGACGCTCGTCTTCCGTGAATCTTAAAGGATGGCGGGTCGAGCCGAGCCGTACTTGAAGCTGGAAGGGCTCTTGGTGCAGATCAGCTTTTGACCATTATCATCAAGTACGGAGGGGCTGGCTGGTCCAGTCTTGGCTTTGTAGACCAGAGCCAGGGTTCTGAATCTGATGTAGCAGCAGTGGAGTGACATGGCTGAACTCTGGGTGTGTGTGCTCACTGCCCCTCGTTCACTAGTGTGTGTGTTCACTACCACAGATGGGTCAAATGCAGAGGACACATTTCTCTGAGCAGGTACTTGCACCTTTACCTTTAAAACGATTATTCCAGGTGATATTGGGGCATTTCTATTGGTGCATTCATCGGAACATTTTGACCCAATGTAAAGAACAGCTGCCGGATTCACATGTTGTAGAAAAGTGAAAAAATACAACATCCAAATTTGGTAACTGCAGCTTGTTTGGGCCATGTAGAGAACAATAGTTATGAATAACACATGCTATCATTCTGCTAATCTGTTACTCAGACTTTGTAGGGTTGTTATATAAAGAGTGCGGAGGAGGCTTTGGATTCCGACATGTAGACGCAAAGTGTCAGCCAAGCAACACTTCAAATTCACACGCCTAACCACACACACACTCACATGCACACACATAAAACATGGAGGCGTGTGGCTGTGCCATCACAGAGGCATTGAGCGCTGCCTCAAACTTTTATTGGCACAGTGAATGAGGGGTGAGGCTGGCTGTGTGTGTGTGTGTGTTAGTGTGTTTGATAAAATAATAATTAGATATTTATCAATTTATTATTCAACAAGGCTTTCTCTCTTGCACCCACTATCCAAACGCTAAGAAATCATGACCCAAGCTCAGCATGGTCGTGGAGTGAGTATCGATGCCTATATAACTGTAAAATACATGCAAAAGCTATTCAGAGAAGTCACTTGCCAGCAGTGAGCTATGGTAAGGGCCAGTTAAGATTAAAATGACCTCTGGTCTCGTTTGTCTGTGTGTAGTATAGCCACCTCTTCACCACCCAATCAGAGAAAAAGGGATTGCATCCTGGAAGCAATGGGTCCCATGCTTTAAAGGAACCATCCCCCTCTCTAAACAGCTTTCACTCACGGGAACACCACAGATTTTTTTTATTTTGTCTTTTTCTTTTTTTTCCAAGTCATTGCAGTTAAATGTAGCTTGAAATTGGCATGTCGTTTTTGTCGGGAACAAGTGTTTGTGGACCAGCAACCATGAAAGTAGCAGTTCACGTTTGTTTGCACTGACCCAAAATTAAATATGGACTTTTTACTCCTTGCGATGGTAAACTCTAAATAAACAATTAGGAAATGCCTGCCTAAATCAACAGACTGAAATTAGAAGCCAAACATTAAACATTAACCCACCACGTATTTCACTAAGGAACACTTGCATGTGCTAAACTTCTATACATATGCCTTAGGTCTTCATTATAGAGTCATTTAATACATGCCATCTAAATACATGCTAAATACAATCTAACAATGGAGTAGTTACAGGCAGGAAATTGGCGGTCTGGTGGGTATAAACCCAGGTATAATGTCCTTTTAAGATTTTCAGAATTTAAAAGACCAGTTACAGTTATCAGGTACACCTGAGATGCTTCAAGCCGTCTGTGTGCTGTATATGCACTCATTTATCCTATTAGACACTGTAAGACCAATAAAGTTTGGAGCCCTTGCATATTCTCGGCTTCTTATCCTTAATGCATGGTGGCTGTCAACACTTTGATCCTGCTCAGGCTCCTAGAAAGCCAATAGGTCCTCCTCTGATCTTTCAACTTTGCACTCTACTGTCTGGTCCTCCTTCATCTCATCTCCTGACAGCTCGAAGTCTGACTCCACTTCCATTTCCACTTCCTAAAGCATGGAAATTCCTGTTGTCCTGTTGTCCACTACAGAGGACACCTTATAAAAGCTGTCTTTTGAAAGGGTTCAAATGACTGTACATTTCTGAACTCTTACTAAACTGAAGTTAAGAATCTCATATTGAAAAGATTTTCTATCATCAGCAACAGAAATCTAATATCTGCACAAACTTGATCACTTGCCCCCTCTTGTTGCCATAAAATGTGAAGGTTATGGTGTCCGCTATTTTAAAAAGGAAGTCCATGTGCTCTGTTAGCCACCCTCCCACATCTGAGGGATCACTATAAAGCCCTAGTAGGATTCCGATAGATTGCATGAACTGTGATTGACGTATACGCCTCAGACTTATGTCTACTAACAGAGGCCAGAAATGAATTGCTGGGTCTTAGGAGGTTATACTACCTACATTCAGAAGCCATATTATTATTATGTAGAAATACTGAACTGCTTCCTCCAGATCACATTTTTTATTCATGCCGTAAAACTAAAAAGGATCTTTGTGTGACTTTAATTGTTTTTCTAAATGTATATAATATCATCACCATTTACAGCTTTAGAGTAGTAAGGGGAAAGAGTGCCATCTGCCCAGCCAATTGTGCTCTCTCTGACTCCGGCTGCTGATGGCAAAGTGGTGTGGCTCTGGATTTGAGCCACTTGGAGCCCACCAAGTGTAATTCAAAATTGGGTGAAGTGGTAAATAAACAAGAAATGGGAACATGAGGAAAATGCCCAGTACACCAATTTAACAACAATACCTATTAATTAATATAAAATAATTAAGAGGGAATAAACTGGATAATTCTGTTTTTATAGTGCAGATCACAATTGGGGTATGGAGTCCATCTGTAGCATAAGAAAGATAAGAAGCCTTGTTGGACTATATATATATATATATATATATATATATATATATATATATATATATATATATATATATATATATATGTGTGTGTGTGTGTGTGTGTGTACAATTAAATGCTGCCTTTTTAAAGCAGCATTTAAATAAAATATGCTGCTCTCTCAACCCCTACTAAATAACCATACACACCTTCTAATTAATGTGATAAATATGTTTAACAAGATAAAGTAAATTTAGAGGTCACTTATTTCATGACAAAGTTAAACTTGTGAGATTAAATTTTATTTAAAATGTTAAATCAGAATGCTAAAAGACTAAAATCATTCTGTGAATGTTATAATGCATTATATAGTGCATCCTGCCCTGTGGGGAGAAGGGGGTCTTTTTTGGACATTTTGTTTTTATGTTCATTTTTTTAATTATTTATTTATTTTGTTTATTTATTTTACATTTATTGACTGAAGGTGATTTTTATAAGGAGTTCTAGTTCATCTTTTCATCTTTTCATCACTGGTATCTATATGATAGTAGTTATGCCACAAGTCCATAGGGGGCTAAGAGCATCTCTAAGTAAGCTAGGTACTGAAGAAAATGTATTCCAAATCTCCACACGTTCATTTTCTGTGGTCCCTTGATTCGTCAGACTGAACCTTTCATTTTACTGTAAAGGTCAGTCAGTAACAGCATGCTGGTTAAAAGCTTCTGCTGCTGTTTCTCAAACGAAGACCCTGGAGAAGTGTTGAATATGTGAAGGTTTCCGTAAGACAGGCTAGCGGGAAGAGCAAAGCTGCAAGAGTTTGACTGGAATTGACTGAACCAGAATAATTGTATTGATTTAATTGTCTCAGTTTCCACCCCTTGTGATCTAGTTCAAAATCAATCGTAAAAATCTTCTCTTGAGTCATGCACTTGATGGAGTGATTTATCTTAGTAAAGCACAGTGTATGACGAAGCTGCATATACACCGATCAGCCATGACATTAGTACCAAGTGTCTCCTGTCAAGGAATGGACATATTATGCAGGAAGTGGACAGACAGTTCTTGACTGTGATTGTTAAAGAAGTGAAATATGGGCAAAGCATACAAATTTAAGACACTAGACTAGAATCAAACTGTGACGGGTAGATGACTGGGTCAGAACATCTCTAAAACATCAGGCATAAGGAGTCCTCATTCACCCTGAAATGATGGTGCACCATCCAGTAATTTTGGGATGAGTTGTGGAGTTCGGGATGAGGTGGGATGGCACAGCAATGCTCCTCCAAAATCTAGTTGAAAGCCTTCTTCTTTGGACTGTAGAGGCAGCAAAACAAAAAGCAGGATCAACTCATTGTTTAATACCCTTGATTGAGGTGTCCCAATACTTTTGTCCATATAGTGTACAATACAAAGAGCAGTTGTGACCTTACGGTTATCCACATTCATGCTTATCCAATATTTCTTCAGAAATAAGCATAATAAAGAGTTGCAGATGTCTGTGTTGTCACTGACTTACTGATTTCTCCACCAATTCAAACAAGCACTGTCAAAAAAGGTACATGGTGGAGAGAGAAAGCACCGTGGAGAATCACCATGCCAGTAGAAGCCTTGAAAAGAGAAAGTAGGTACACTGAGCATAAATACAAAATGAACCTTCGTATCCACCATGGCCGGTATAAACAAAGCCTTAACATTGGGTACATCAGGGCTGGACAACTTATTCTCTTAGATATTAATGACAGGAACACCAGCAACAACTGCACTCTGTTTGCAGTGGTTTACAGGCAACTTCCCAAAACAGGAGTCTCAGAGCTATTCAAATCTAAAATATAAAATATAAAATTAGAACCATTACACTAGCAATCAATGCTACACAATCCATTATTTAAACTTTGTAAGACCTACCACCCCCACCATCACCACAGAGAAATGTCCTGGTAAAGTTTTTCTCAACTCAGCACAGCAAACAGCAAACCTTGAGGAAATAGTATGACACAAAACACTGCACACCTTGATTGACACCAGGACTCTAAGCACTAAAAACCAAGTCCAAAATCTCAGTCATCAAACAGACTCTAAAACTGGCCTCAATCAAATGTCCCAACAAGGCCTCATTTGCTGCAGGATCAGCCCCTACTCTTCTGGTAAGGCTCTAGGACCATGGTGAGAGAATGTGGCACTCATCTACAAGAGTGTTAATGAGGTCAGGATTAGATCATTAGTTCAGGCTTTCCAACTGAACTCCAACTCTTTCCACTTAAAATTTACCTTAAAAAAATTGTACATATTCCCTAGTCCAGCAGCCAGGAGCATTAGACCTCTGTAGGTGATATTTGATCTTGTGTATGATGATCTCAGATTTGTTGACCTCCACCGTGTTTGACTGTATGGACCTTATGTCCTTTTCTTTGAAGGCCTCATTTTGTTTTCTAGAAATCGTACAATGATGAGCTTTACCCCAAATTGCTATAGCGGTCTGATCTGTTCTCAGCATGTTCTTCCAGAAGGATGGTTCTAATAGTACTTTTTAGGTGTCTATGTCAACAGTGGAGTCCACCTGAGTCTCCTGTGATTTTATTTGGACAGTGACGGATAGTGCAAACTAACACTGTTGTGTCTTACGTCTGCAGGTCAGTTTGAATTTGTTGGAAGTCAATTGAGGTTCTTCTGAGCCTCCATTTGAGCAATCCTTCATTAGCATCTTTCATCAAGCTTTCTCTTCCGTCCCCGTCCAAGGAGGTTAGCTACTGTGTCATTTGCTGTAAACCTGTTAATAATGTAGCGCACAGTGGACACAGGAACACAAGATCTCTGTAGATGGACTTGTAGTCTTGACATTGTCCATCCTTTACCACAGTTTTGATTCTTACATCCTCTTGTAATGCTTACCTCTTCTTTTTTTTTCTCCATGCTTACATTTACATTAACAGCATTTAGCAGACACTCTTCTCCAGAGCGACTTATAAAAGAGCTTCACTGTTTACCCAAGAAGAACCTCAGCTAGTTTAAATAGACTAAAATTCAGATCCTCTAATCTTAGACTCTACTAAACACAAGTCAATATGGAGACCATAATATTCTACTCTTCACCCAAGTCCTCTCAGAAGAGGAGGGTCTTCAGTCTGGGTTTGAAGACAGCGAGCGTTGGACTCTGCTGTTCGGACACCCAGGGGAAGTTCGTTCCACCACTTCGGTGCAGGACAGTAAAAAGTCTGGAAGCTCGTCTCCCGTGGATCTTAAAGGATGGCGGGTCGAGCCGAGCCGTACTTGAAGCTGGAAGGGCTCTTGGTGCAGATTGGCTTTTGACCATCGCCATTAAGTATCGTATATACATATACATACGTTATACATCATGGCAAAACAAAAATAATAAAACATTTGGATATTGAATTTGTTGCAGTTACAAATGCTCAGAAACAAAAACCCCATTTAAACTTTTCCATTTAAACTGGCTGAAGGTGGGATTTCTATATTGCCAGCACATCTTACTGCAACAAATACAAATTAAAGAAGCACCATATTTCATACAATTAAAAGAAAATTTAAAGAAAAAGAAATTTGTCCAGTTTATTTTTTGAGGTCTGTGTTGAGTGATCTCAACATTTGAACACCAAAGCATTTGTAACTGCAACACACATTGTGCAAAGATCCCAATTTTTTATTATTTTTATTTTGCTATGACTGTATATACGCTACACTATAATAATGTGGTAGTCGTATTTGCTTCTCTGTGCGTAAAGAATCATCTCGATCAGTCAGCCTTAGGAATGTAGAAAAACACACTGTAATCCTGCAGTAAACGTAACGCAGGCAGAAGGCTTCAGAACCACGTCTGACAAAAATCTTCCCGTACAGTGTCAGATACATTTTAAATACCACACAAATACACAACGAATGTGGATTATGTGACATTCACACTTTGTAATCAACTGGTTTCCATAACCTTTGATGTCCATGTGCTGATAATGCTGGTTTTCTGAGCCCCCTGTAGTGAGGCTGGTGTGAAGTTGATAGGCCCCACTGTTTTAAGGTAACAAAGTCACCATTTGTGTGTTCCTATTCCCCAGACAGTTCCATATGTAACAGCATGTGGTAAAACTAAAACTAATCTATCCCTACAATCCTGGAAATCCTGGAAAAATAAACAGAATAGACCTAGATGGCCTTGAGGGTTCCCCTCTGGAATATACACTATATTATGCATCCCAGTGTTCCGACAGATTTTCCTGATTCTGTCAAGCCTGAACATACAGTACATGTCTGCTGTGACCCAGACTCAAGCTGGGTTTATCATTGCCGTTAGAGTCAGGAATAAATTCACTCCTTGAACACACAACCCGCTTATGTCCTGGTCATGATAATATTTGGGATGTATCTGTCTATGTTCTCTTTTACTGCCTGCAGTGTGACATGAGCAAAATAGTATGTTGTCGCTGTCACACAAACATATTGCATCTCCAAAATGTCAACTCTCTTAACTTTAAATAGAAGCATTTATATTGGACTACTCATCATGGAATCTTGGTTTCAGAACAGTGAAAAATTTTCGTAAATGCTATGTATGTACTATGTATATGTATTTTTGATTCACCAAAAATATCCTGTTGAGTTTCTTCCTTGACAACACGGACCAACTAGAGTGTGAGCTCCATTTTTATATGTACTGACTATCATCTACTGAATATAAACATAAGAGATTGCTGTGAGTCACACAGTCACACAGGCTCAGTCACACAGCACCCAGAAAGACTTCTCCTCACTCACTCTACACTGAATTCACACCTATCCAGTGTCTATATGTTAACAGTAATGTAAACATTTTATAAATCACACAGTGTATGTAAAGGGTGTATATATAGTGTGTGCTTAGTGTGTTTGTGCAGTGTATCTACAGTGAATAATATAGTATGTGTATAGTGTCTATATATAGTGTGTGTATAGAGTGTATAATGTATGTATATAGTGTGTATAGTGTGTGTGCAGTGTATGTATAGTGTATATATATAGTGTATCTATAGTGTATAATATAGTATGTGTATAGTGTCTATATATAGTGTGTGGATAGAGTGTATAGTGTATGTATATAGTGTGTATAGTGTGTGTGTGCAGTGTATGTATAGTGTGTATATACAGTGTATCTGTAGTGTATAATATAGTATGTGTATAGTGTCTATATATAGTGTGTGTATAGAGTGTATAGTGTATGTATATAATGTGTATAGTTTGTGTGCAGTGTATTTATAGTGTATATATATAGTGTATCTATCGTGTATAATATAGTATGTGTATAGTGTCTATATAGTGTGTGTGTGTGTTTAGAGTGTATAGTGTATGTATATAGTGTGTATAGTGTGTGTGCAGTGTATGTATAGTATATATATATAGTGTATCTATAGTGTATAATATAGTATGTGTATAGTGTGTATATATAGTGCATGTGTGTGTAGTGTCTATAGTGTATATAGAGTGTATAGTGTGTGTACAGTGTATGAATAGTGTATATATGGTGTATATAGTGTTTGTGTGTGTGTAGTGTCTTAAGTGTATGCATAGTATGTATATATAGTGCATTTATAGTGTGTGTATAGAGTGTGTGTAGTGTGTGTATAGTACGTGTGTATAAGTTAATGTGTAAATATTCAGTTTTTCTATTTTTTAAATATCTGTGTTTTTTACTACAGTGTACTTCACTCACCTTTACACCTGTGTAATGTGATGTGACAATAAACGTGATTTGATTTTAATATGCAAATTCCTCTTCCACTTTTGTTAGTGTTGCCTTTTCATCTGACGTGGAGGAAGCCTCGTTTGAAATCAGCCTGAAACAGAGGCAATAATTCATCAAGCCCAGGGGACGGACATCACACTGGCCGTGAGTCAGAAACACTGGAGTAATCCGTGAAAAAAAGGAAAATAATTTATGTAAATAAGACGAGCACATGAAAGGCAGTAAAAAGCACAGATGGGTCAGAAAAAAAAATACACTACTTTCACACATCACACTTATCCACTCTGGAATTGCAGAGATACAATGATTTGCCATTCTGGGGAGGTTCTGCTGTCACTCTTACAATAAAAGGTGCCAAAAATTGTTCTTTTAGTAAGAAGGTTCTTTAAACAATATTTTTTGTAAACATGCCAATTTCCATTGGCTTTTACTGAGGACCTGTGCAAAAAACAAAAAGCACTGGTCAAAAGAGTGTGCCGCATTTCTCAACCTCACAGTGAATTTATGAATAGGACCTGAATCTGATCCAGCCTGTTAAAATACTACATATCCAATGTTTCTTCTCAAATCAAGGGTATTAAAAGAAATACTACAGAGTTTAATATGATTAATAAGATATAGATATAGCATTAGTGAGGTCAGGTAATGATGCTGGGTGATAGTGCTGGATGGATCGCCACCATCATCATTCCAGAGAACACAGTTCTTCTACTGCTCCACAGCTCCTCAATGCTGGGGGGCTTTATACCCCTCTACTAGCCCACGCCTGGCATTAGACAGCAGGGTGCCAATAGGTTCATGTCAATCTGCCCCAGGGAGTCCTATTGTATTGGCAATACTGCACTACAGGTTCTGTATTTGTGTAGGTGCAATTGCACATCTATGTCAGCAATGGGTGCAACTTAAAGTAACTAAATGCATTCATTAGAAGGGGTGTCCACAAACATTTGACATGTATTATATACATCGTTTCTACAGATATTGATGCTCTCTGAGAGCAAACAGAGCAAGAGCTGAATGGCTCCACAAATATGATTTTTCTGAACATCCATGGACACTTTTTCACACGCTGGCAGCTGCGGCCCATCAGACCGACCCTGCTCACAGCTGCATGTTAGCAATCAATATTAAACACTACCACCTGCCAGGGTGTAAGGAGATCCAATCAAGTGTGTGTGTGTGTGTTTCTATGTGAATGTTTATGTGTGGCTAGTGATGTGTGGTGGAACACCAGCACCAGCAACCATCTGGAGTTTGTATCAGATTCTCAAAGTCAGCATGTACAACAGCAAAAGAGATCATTTAAGATATGGTAAAAAGCTCAGTTCTTTTCCTGTGCATTTTTATGAATAGATAAACATAATTATGTAAACGGCCGGTCTGAGATGAATTGCTCTATTTTGGCACCACCAAAACTTAACATTAAGCAGGAAACCTTTGACCCCTTAAATGTCATGGACACTCTCCCGAGGCTCATTATTCAGTTACTATGCACGATCAGCCATAACACTTACACCCCTCGTGCCACCACAACAGATCTGACCATTCGAGCCATTCCAAGCCTCCACAAGACCTCTGAAGGTGTCCTACTGTGGGATCTGGCACCAAGACTCCAAGACCCTTCCTCTCTAGAGAGTCGTCTGGGAGTCGCCTCTCTTCTGTCTGGTCTCCCTTTACGCACCATCAGACCCCTGCAACTTATCTAGAATGCAGCGGCATTGGTCGTCTTCAACGTTTCTAAGTTCAGCCATGTTCAGCTCCTCCTCTGCTGCGTTCTCTCTTCACTGGCTTCCTGTAGCTGCTGCCCTCATCAGATTCAGAACCCTGACTCTGGTCTCCAAGCCAAGACTGGACCAACCAGCCCCTCCGTACTTGATGGTGATGGTCAAAAGCTGATCTGCACCAAGAGCCCTTCCAGCTTCAAGTACGGCTCGGCTCGACCCGCCATCCTTTAAGATCCACGGAAGACGAGCGTCCAGACTTTTTACTGTCCTGCACCGAAGTGGTGTAACGAAATTCCCCTGGGGGTCCGACCAGCAGAGTCCAACGCTCGCTGACCTCAAACCCAGACTGAAGACCCTTCTCTTCTGAGAGGACTTGGGTGAAGAGTAGAGTATTATGGTCTCCATACTGACTGGTGTTAAGTAGTGTCTAAATGTTTAAATTTTTAGCCTATTCAAACTATCTGAGGTTATTCTTGAGTAAACAGTGAAGCACTTTTGTTGCTCTGGAGAAGAGCTTCTGCTAAATGCCTTAAATGTAAATGTAAGACTAACATTAGCAGGAGATCCTTAAAGTCATCTAAGATGACCATGATCTGGTCATCGGTTCACCGGTTGTCCTTTCTTGAACCACCTTTGGTAGGTATCATCCACTGCATACCAGAAACACCCCACAAGACCAGCCTGATGTTTTGGAGATGTTCTGACCCAGTTCTAGTCTAGAACATCACAGTTTAGTTCTTGTCAAAGTGTCTCGCCCATTTTTCCTTGATCCACAACTTCATCACCTTCAAAAACTCCCTATTCACTGCTGCCTGATATGTAGATCCACCCCTTGACTGGAGCCGCCGTAGAGGAAGATAATCAATGCTAATTACTTCACTTTGTCAGTGGTACTAATGTTATGGCTGATTGGTGTATTTCAAATTTCAAGAGTTGGTATTCGGTTATGAGAGTGAATAGACGTCTTAATGGGTTCATGGTAAGCCAGTAAGCCTGTAATTCACCACACAGCGCACATTCATAACATCTACCCTCCCTCTCCACTCCACTCGAAATGAACTTAATAAGTTGCAGACATAGTTCGAATGTAATTATGCATGATCTTGCTCGGACAGACTTGTGGCCTAGACAGGGTATGCTAAATGCAAAGTCTAGACTTGGACTTCTAACCTCTTGAGAGTCCTCTAAAGCCTGACTGCACTTTCAAGAGCAGAGGAAGAGCATATGCTGCCCACAGCATGTATAATGACCCCCATCAAAACCATCAATAACCATAATGGGTAAACAGACATTTATGTTACACTTACCAGGATGAGGGATGAGGCTTTTGTGGCCGAGGACAGCCTTTTACACACTCTCTTTAGCTTCCTGTTTATGTCCCCTGATAAGGTGTGCACTCTGGTGGGATGACGTCTGCGGTGCTTTTGGGGGATTTGGATACTGAGACCTAACGAGGCAGCAAATGAAATCTAAAGAAGGTCATCCTTAGTAAAAATCCTGCCCAGCTTCTACACTGTTCGGTAACATATTTCCAGGGTTCGAAGCAAATTACCTTAATGTTCCCACTCAGCCTGATGGATGAACAAGTAAAGGCTAGAACACACCAATTAATACACTTACTACTTAAAGCCACATCCTGTGAAGCAGGATCATGGTCCTTCTCCTGACCAGCAGTGGGATCACCAATGACCATGGTTTACAACTTAATTAGCAATTAAAATAAGACACAATGAGCCCTAACCTCTATAGAAAACAAAGCAAATTACCCTCAGCTAAGCTTCTACGATTAGTTGTCATTGGCTGGGAAGAAGCAAAAGAGCAAAGCTACCAACAGCTGGTGCATCACTATTCAGATTTCCCAGCAGGTGAAGGACGGTCTGTCTTGCACTGTGAAGGGTGTGCCGGTGACACTTTATGTGAAGTGGTTCCTTTTTAGCTGAAATAAACACTCATCAGACTCTCAGTAACAGCTCAACAACATCTCAGTGATTCAGCAGCAGTGAATCATCTAAACATTCATTAGATAATCAAGAGACTTTTAATTAACTGCATAAATAAAATGTGTTTGTTGATTTCAGATGTTCTTCACTTTATCTGAAGGATCTAAGTTCATATCTGTATAAACCACTGATCATCTAACAGCTCTAATACAGAACATCTAATACACACCGCCCTCAACCAGCTGCTGTAGACCTGCTGCTGACAACCGGGTCTGGAACTGGAGACTAACTGGATTAGGATGAGATTAAGGAGTTAGGGTAAGGGTTAGGATTAGGTTTTGGGTTGAAGTTAGGGTTTGGGTTGGGACAAGTATCAGTGTTTGGATTAGGCTTTGGGTTTAGGTTAAGGTTGGGATTAGGGCCAGAATGAGGTTTAAGATTAGATTGTGGGTTTCAGTTAAGGTTAGGATTAGGACCAGGATGAAGGTTAGGATTAGGTTTTGGGTTTAGGTTAAGGTTGGGATTAGGGCCAGGGGGAGGAATAGGATTAGGTTTTAGGTTGAGTTTAAGGTTGGGATTAGGGCCAGAATGAGGGATAGGATTAGATTTTGGGCTGAGGTTAAGATTAGGTTTAGGACCAGGATGAAGGTTAGGATTAGGTTTTGGGTTTAGGTTAAGGTTGGGATTAGGGCCAGGATGAGGGATAGGATTAAATTTTGGGCTGAGGTTAAGATTAGGTTTAGGACCAGGATGAAGGTTAGGATTAGGTTTTGGGTTGAGATTAAGGTTTCGGGTAGGACCAGGATAAGGTTTAGGATTAGATTTTGGCTTGAGGTTAGAGTTAGGATTGGGACAAGGATCAGGGTTTGGATTAGGCTTTGGGTTTAGGTTAAGGTTGGGATTAGGGCCAGGATGAGGGATAGGATTAGATTTTGGGTTGAGGTTAAGATTAGGTTTAGGACCAGGATAAGGGCTAGGATTAGATTTCGGGCTGAGGTTAGGGTTAGGGCCAAAATGAGGTTTAGGATTAGATTTTGGGTTTAGGTTTAGGTTAAGGTTAGGAATAGGGCCAGGATGAGGTTTAGGATTAGATTTTGGGTTTAGGTTAGGGTTAGGATTAGGACCAGGATGAGGGATAGGATTAGGTTTTGGGTTGAGGTTAAGATTAGGTTTAGGACCAGGATAAGGGTTAGGATTAGATTTTGGCTTGAGGTTAGAGTTAGGATTGGGACAAGGATCAGGGTTTGGATTAGGCTTTGGATTTAGGTTAAGTTTGGGATTAGGGCCAGGATGAGGTTTAGGATTAGATTTTGGGTTTAGGTTAGGGTTAGGATTAGGACCAGGATGAGGGATAGGATTAGGTTTTGGGTTGAGGTTAAGATTAGGTTTAGGACCAGGATAAGGGTTAGGATTAGATTTTGGCTTGAGGTTAGGGTTAGAATTTGGACGCTAAATTGGTATAGAACCATTACTTTGTGTACATGCAATGAAATCATTCAAAGAAAAGTGCATGGCACCACATTTGCTGTGTATTACTGCCCTTGTCTATTTGATACATCTACTGCTAAGTGTAGTATTTTGTTGCATGGTGTGCTGTGTATGGCACTGTCACTGCATATGAAATATTTACTTCCTCTAGCAGCATGAGGGGGGACAGAGAAGCTATTCATTGTTCTGCTCACTTGAAGCTGAACTGTATTGAAATGAACTTCATGAAGGTGTCTGGTGCTCTTTAGAGAGCGCCAAGCTATTAAATTAATATTACAATGATCAGCCAAAACACCTCTTCCATTTTATCCACTCCATTTCTCATACAGGAACACTGTGTCGTTCATAAGTCCAGACTGTCTCCACCTGTTTCTCTGCAGACTCTGTTATCAGCCTCCTTTCACTCTGTTCGTTCTTCAATGGTCAGGACTCCACAGGACTGACCATCACAGAACAGGTAGGTAGTATTTGGGTGGTGGGTCATTCTTAGCACTGCAGTGACACTGAAGTAGTGTGTTAGTAGTGTGTGTTGTGCTGGTGGTATGAGTGGATCAGACACAGCAGTGCTGCTGGAGTGTTTAAACAGTGTGTCTGTCTGTCCACTCACTGTCCTATCTATCGGACACTCCTCCTAGCTAGTCGGTCCACCTTGTAAATGTAAAGTCAGAGACAGATGCTCTTTGATCTGCTGCTG
Organism: Salminus brasiliensis; assembly: GCF_030463535.1. Taxonomy (NCBI): domain Eukaryota; kingdom Metazoa; phylum Chordata; class Actinopteri; order Characiformes; family Bryconidae; genus Salminus; species Salminus brasiliensis. The sequence continues at coordinate 36,821,851 of NC_132890.1, forward strand.
CACAGTTTGTGTTGGTCATCCTATTGTCCTTCATCTCACAGGACGCTGCCCACAGGACGCTGCCCACAGGACGCTGTTGTCTGAATATTTCTGGTTGGTGGACTATTCTCAGTCCAGCAGCTCTGCTGTGTCTGATCCACTCATACCACCAGCACAACACACCACTACTAGCACACTCACCACCACAATGTCTGGCAGTGTCACCACCCAAACATGCAGGTGCTCTGTGGTGGATCTTAGTGTCACACCTCACCTCAGCATGACCACTGGACTGAGAATGGTCCACCAATCAGAATTATCTAGCTGACAGGCATCTTGTGGGCTGTGTCCTGAGGGCAGTATCCTGTAACCACTGATGAAGGACTGGAGGATGACCAACACAAACTGTGCAGCAACAGATATAGAGCTTCTGTCTCTGGCTTTGCATCTACAAGGGGGACCAACTAGGTAAGAGTGGACAGTGATTGGACAATAGAGTCCATTGCAGAACAGGGTGAAAGTGGGCTAACAAAATATGCAGAAGTCTGGAATTATTACAACTACTAAATGCTCCTATATAAAAACAAGAAGGTGGGTGTTAATGTTATGGCTGATCAGGGGCCATAAGTATTTGGACAGGGATAAGATTTTCTGATCAAGATATGTAGTCTAAACAAAAAAAAACATTAATAACATCACTGCATTAATAAGTTATTTCTCCAAAGCCACCTGCCACCTCTCCTGTGGCCAAGACATCTAGCCACATTTTGCTGAGGATTGTCCAGTCCTCCCTTCATTCTGCAACCTGAGAACCTCATGCTGGCTAAGACTCAGTCAAATGTTACCCTTGTGGATAAGCCTCAGAAAAGGGCTGAGTGCCCAGAGCCCAGAGAAGTATGCTGGGCAAAGGCTAAGAAATCTTTGCTCATCACCCTGGTGCATAAGGTGCTTATCATCAAGAAATGGGATACTATGCTGGAAAGAGCTCCAACATACATTCGCACACTGATGCATGCCACACTGCTGGAATGAGGCACTTAGCAAGATGAACCATCATTTCCTATGACAGGACTACTAGTGATCATGGCAGAACCAGGGCTGTTTTGGCCTGGAAAGCAGGCCAAAAAACCTGCATGATATCTCTGGTTGATTCCCCAGCAAAAAAAATGAATACACTACACAGCCTGGTTCTCCTGGGGATATTGGGTTGTCATCTGGCACTGTGCTCTTCGCTCCAATGTATAGCTGGCAGGCTCGGGAACTTCTTTGATGCCTCACTTCAGACATTAGGCTACAGTGCTGGAGACAGGCAGGCAGGCTCTTGGCTTCTCTGCCTCATAGCCGTTGCCATGTCTACCCGTGACATTGAGGCAGCTATTTTGCACCGTGGCTAAGGAGATATTGGGATGGTACATGCTTACACATCTTGCTGCCCACATATTCTTGTGGCTACAGATTTCAGATTTCAAAAACATTTGTCCCCTCTGACATTTGTAGACCCTTTCCAAAGAAAGACGATGGGTTCTGACCCTACCCTTCCATGCGTCTAGCATAGTGCATCCCCCAGATGCAGTCTGGATTTTGTAGAACCAGAGCAGAGACAAAACGCAGTCCGTAGGCGCTGGAACAGAAGTTCGCTGTTCAGGCTGACTCCATGACTGTACTGGTATTTGTCATCCACTGTGCTTCACGCAGTCTCTTGTGGTAAGTGGGAATTAAACAGAATGATGGTTATGATCATGACTGTGGTTCTATGAGCTTCAGGTGATGCCTCCTTGTCAGTTTCTGAATTTATGAGAAGATTCCTGAAATACATGCTGCATATAAGTGAGATACTGTATTGCCAGCACTGTCACATGCCATGTCTATGCATGTCATTTATATTTCTAGCACATAGACACGGCATCAGACATTTTTTTTTTTCTGTGTGTGTGTGAGAAGTGCTATGGAGGTGCTTAAAAAATAATGAGCAGAGTATATAACCCATTTAAGGACTTTCTGTCACTGTAGTTTCATTGGGATTTGGAAAAATCCTACAGATCTGCCTGCAGTTTTACTCTGTAACTGTTACCTCAATCCAGAAAGCAGTCCTGAGGAAGAAGACACCGGTGCACAGTGTATCAGTGAATTCATAGATTGTTTAGCAAGTGGATGGGCAAAGTGGGCAGAGTGTAGTATATGTTAAGTATTGTGGTCTCCATACTGACATCTATATTAAGTAGTATCTTAGCTTCTAAGCATCTTTTGGATCCTATCCAATAGAAATTATCTCAGGGTATTTTCTGAGTAAACAGTGAAGCACTTTTGTAAGTCACTCTGGAGAAGAGCGTAGCATCTGCTAAATGCCCTAATGACTTCAGTGTTATTGTTAATTGTCAGTGGAAAAACTTAAATTAAATTAAATGCCAGCCTAATTATATTTATGTGCTACACTAGTAAATATGAAAAGGCCAAGAAGTATTTTATAGGGGTTGCTACAAAAGGTAGCGCACCTGCTATTAGAAGCTGTTCTACAGAGTTTCTGCAAATGTCCCCCCTGCATATATTATGTATATTCCTATATATTATGCTGCTCTTTTCTTCTGTAGAGTGATTATCTGAGCATCACCCCAGGCATTTTAATGCATGTATGTCCTGACATGATGTGCAAATGATAAATTGTAACTTGAAACTTGAAGGAGATAATAAATAAATGACCCACAACACTGTCGGCCCTGTGGCTAATAAGGAGAAACAGAGCTCCCTCTTTCTGCATTTAAAGTAGCATATTTGCCAATAATGAACTTTAACCTCTTAATGCAGAAAGGCTTATTACACACTCAAGTGTATTGTTCAGTATCTACAGGGATTTTTTTTACAAACTGGGGGGGGGGTCTGTTTTTGGGTAATAGCAGTTTGTAATAACCTGCCGGTGGACCATAAGGTGGTTAAATGAACTTAATGAACTTACATTAAGGGGTTAAACTTAAATTTTGCCAAAACAGAAATGTGATTTGCACATGTTTTGATTAGGAGAGTATTTAGGAGTAAAATTAAGTGGAGCATTGTAACAGCACTAGACTTCACTGTGGAAAAAAAGAGAGAAAAAAGGAAAAAATATATAATATAATATATTTTTAGTTCAATTTAAATTAAAATTTGAAAAAAGTTTGAGGCCTTTAGGTCTACTTTTGTCACACAATGCCACCAGGCGGCAACTGGGCAACTACCTCTGGCAATGGATGCTGTGATATTGTCTGGGTTTAAACGTTCCATTTCTTCGTTAAGGCTTGAGTTCTTATATAGCCGTACCAATAAACATGGTTGACATGACTGAATACACAGAAAAACCATGGAAGTCCATGAAACATTAAAACTACCATCCTAATATGCTGATAGCCATCTGCATGTCACCACAACAGCCCCCTCTACAAAACCTATGAAGGAGTGCACACTGACTGGTTTACAGCTGTGCAGCAGGGTGTGATGCACTGCGTGTGGTGAGGTATACCTTATCATTTTAATGAACATTGTGTAAGGGGTCAGTCTGTGCTGCTGCCTACCAGCAGAGGGCGACGGCAGCAACGCATTGTTACCCAAGGGAATTTCAATTCCCAGATCACCTAGAGGTAATCAGTGCCAACCTGACACACCTGGTTGTCACAGCATTTAAGACTGTGGCAAACAGCGCTTTCAGGTTACACCTTTGTAGAGGGGTGACCGGTACGGTACACAGAGTTGAAAGGTGGGGTTGACAAGGGAAAATAGTTTAAAAGATGGTGTTAGGAAATAAAATATTTTTTGTTTGTTTGTTTGAGCTATGGTATCTTGGTTTTCTCACCTTTTGGTTTCATTATTGTAATGTAGCAACTCCAACCATTACCTGTGCTTGGTGGTGGCGGCGGCGGTGGTACAGTGGTAAGGTATTGGTCCTACACTGCCAGGGTTACTGGTTCAACTCCAACTGGGCTCAACCACAGTGCACAAACACCCCCAGTCACATTACTCAAACCCCTCAATTAATACCAGCTTTCCTCTCTGGACTTGGGTCCACTCCCTGACCCCCTGACCACCCTGTAACACAGATGTGTTGAAAAACTTGAGTTAACTCTCAGCGAATGACTGATGAATGACTTGTTATCCGCTTCCATGGTCTGCGTCACAGTGCATCTGGAGCCTTCCATGAAACACTGGGCCCCTATGGAGAACCAACCCACACCAAACCCCTCAAGACTGTCACCAGACCACAAGGATCAGCTCCTGGAGTTCTCCCCTTTAAACATCACATACCAAGGTCCTGAGTTTTGAGAGTTTAACAGGCCTTACACGTTCCATAATTGCATTCCTTATCACTCTCGCCAATCAATGAAATTATCCTTTGTGAATCCCAAAGAGACCCAACAAAGCTCACGACCTGTCAAAATGATGCCTAGTCTGAGACGTTCAGGCAAACCACTTCCTTTTCACACTCTCAGCACCGACTTCTGCCACATCCTCCTCTGCTTTTACTTACAATCCCCCACCCCACCCCAAGTGTCCCTCTGTCTGTTTTTTTTTTTACTTCACACATTGAAATGGCTCACTTATGTGGCGTGAAGGCATCTGCTTCGAAAAAAGACGGCCCCAACATGCCGCAAATGCACAGGAGTGATAATGGTCAAAGGGATGTTGAGCAGCTGGAGGAAAGCCACCCTCTCTTGTGGTGCAAGTGTCTGTCATGCCGCATAATAAAGAAGTAAAAGGCAGGTCAGTGACACGGCACTCTGCGCAGAGCACCATGGCTGTTTCGTAAGACAGATGAACAGGCCGAATCAGGGCCTGGAGTGTTCTGGGTGGAGGGAGTGAGACAGATAAGACCATCAGCTTTCTTGCAATGGAAGCAGACAGACATGTGAAAGTAGCAAGAAAGAGAAAAGTTGCAGCCATCAATTTGGCAATCTTTTGTGGCAATTGAAGGTAATTGCAAGATTGGCCAGACACCTTGTTATTTGTCTGCATGCACTGTTGTTGTTGTTGTGGTGTGTTCCAATATATTTAACGACTACACAGCATAGCTACTTCTAAGATACAGTGCTACGTTACTCTCTGCATTCAGCACTACAGTACAAAGAGATAAAAATGTCCCCATGGCAAGGAACACATTTCCAGTCAGGGGAAGACTTTTCTGATAATTTCCCCACAGTCCTCCGTGGTAATTAGCAGCCTATCAGCAGCACAGTGAAGTGAAGTCACAAGTGGTGTGCTAACATCCAATCTAGCTAATGTGACGTCCCTAAGCAACAATGCTCCAGTGGTGCATCATGCATTTCTCTTCAGGGATAGTAAGCTGATAGCAGTGGATGGGTTTTTATTAAAACTGATACCAGCATGTTGTAACTGTTGCCTACACTCCTAGAAATAAAGGTGTCTAAGAGCCTGTTCGCACCTGGCATTAACAGAGCTTTGGGTGATCGGCTCATTGGCAGATTCACTTGATCACTTGAATCACCCAAACCACATTCAGAGGTGGTCAGAAACAGTCCTCCTCCACATTTAACCCATGAGAGCCTGGAGCCAGTTTTGAATATTGGTCAAAATAATAGAATCTGTTAAATGAACTGAGCAGCATCCAGGATGATCAGTGTATGTTATGTTATAAGTGTAAATTAAATCAAAATGAATTGATTATTATAACATTCCCATAATATACAGTCAGTCAACTTGCCTTCCAATATCCGCATCATCAATAAAATGTATAAGAACGTTACATTCATGCATTTAAATCACTTAACAATCGAATATCATAACAAAAGTTACAGCAATTCCCATTTTAATTAATTAAGAGTCATTTTCTGAGTTGCACTGCAGGGAAAAAAGTATTGGGACACCCGATGACATCCCACCTCGTCTTGGACTTCCCAACTCGGCCCAAAAGTATTGGCTGGAGCACCGCTATCAATCCAGCTCAATACTGGGGGGTGGGGGGGGGGGGTTATACTCCTCTAGACCCACGCCTGGTGGTGGATGTTCTGCACGTGTTGTGTTGCACCATGGTGCTGGTGGTTTCACTGTGTACTCTGTATATAGTTGAAATGACCATAAAGCCTCTTGACCTGACTTGTTGGTCCTATTGTATTGGCAGTATGTCTCTAAAGGGACCAGAGAATACAATCTGTGTACATGCATTTACACATCTGTGTCCGCAATGGGTGCAACTTAACATAGCCTAATTCATTCACTAGAAGGGGTGTCCATAAACATTTGGACATATAGTGTGTATTAACTAAAATAAGGCCTGTGTTTGTTTTTGACAGTCATCCCACAACAGAAACCCTGATTTTATTTGGCATAATTTCAAAGCAGACATGTCTCCTCTGCCTGATTCCTATTTTTCAATGGTAGCATTTGTTCTTTATAAAGTACTACCTGTTCAAAGATTTTAAGGGAAACAACAGAGGTTCATCATGCTTCCAAAGCATGATACTTGACATTTATTTTTAAGAGCGTCTCAGCATGCTATACGTTTTATTGATGTTGCTCTTTTTACATTTACAAAAGCTCTTCGTAAGAAAGCGGAGTGCAAGCGTTGCACAGAAATCCGAGAGCATTGCTAGGAAACACTGAGAAGAACCAAAGCTCAAAAGCAAAACCATCCTCCTCTGGACCACACTGGACAGGGGAAATATGATTCTAAAAATTTTAAAAGCAGGCCTAAATAGAAGCACTCAGATCATACAGAAGAAAGGGCCACAAGACAAGCCAGACACTGATGTTAAAAGAAATGGCGGACTACTGATCTTATCAAACAAGACATGCTGGATGTAAGACATGAGAGCATAATGCGTAAGAGGTTCAATCCGAGCTTAAGGAACCTTGATGCTTTCTTCTTAATGTTCTTGAAGTCATGATGTAACCTGACATCAATCTGTATCCATGTAATAGCTAATTTAGGTTTTAAAAGCACTCCGATTTATGACCGGTTATAGCAGGTAGTAATATTAACTATGCAATCATGTCATACACCACATGTCCAAATGTTTGTGGACACCCCTAATGAACGCATTCAGCTAGCGTGTACAGGGGTTGTCTAGTTCTTGTAGAGAAGGACTACATATAGAATAGAAAATAGAATAGGACTCTCTGGAGCAGATCAACATCATGACCCTATTGGCACCATGCTGCCTAATGCCAGGCGTGGGCTAGAGGGGTATAAAGCCCCCCAGCATTGAGCTGTGGAACTGTGCCCTCTGGAATTATGGATGGTGCTCCATCCAGTACTTTTGGGATATGTTGGGAATGAAGTCATCCAACATCCTGATCTTACTAATGTGCTTGTCACTGAATGCAATCAAATTTTCACAGCAATGCTCCTCCAAGGTCTTGTAGAAAGCCTCTTTCTGTGGACAGTAGACAAGTTTTCAATTCCCTTGATTTCAGAAGAAACAATGAATAAGTAGGTGTCCCAATACTTTTGTCCACTTTTGACCGCAGTCACTGTTGCTCTCACTGGATGTTATGAAAATCTGAAATACATAAAAAATTGCACGTTCAGTTTACAAAAAATAAGACGTCACCAAAGTACTGAAAGCAACAAGTGAGTGTCAAAAAGGTCTATTAAAGATGCCCTCAAACCAGTCCTACATAAAAACCCTTCAGAATAAATATGTAAGATATTGATTACTTTTATTTAAAGCAGCATTATGCAAGAATTGGTATTTTGTGCTCCTAGGCTCCCCCTACAGTCGGGGAGTATAATTTGTACAGTGAGCCATCCCTGATGACATGGTTTTCTGGACAAGCTGTTGATACAGAACAATCACTAAAAGGTAAATAAGCATTACACAGTTCCCGCAAACGTTGCCTTCCTGCTTCACCAGAGTTACATAGTGTGCATACTGTTAATAAATACTGAAATATTGTTTTGTGTGAATTATTGAATGTATATGAATGTAGGTGGTCTTTAAATGAGGAGCTACCAGTTGTTTTTGTTTAGTTTGTATAGTTAGTATAGTGTTTTTTGTGTTTGTCTAAGTAAGTTCAGCACTTGGCTGAATATCTCACTGTTATTAATCAAATAAATGTGTAATTGCATTCGAAAAAGTATCATCATAGGACATCGATAACTTTCTAAGAGTTAAGCAGGTGCAGATCTAAGACCAGACCAGTTGATTAATGTGTGTGCCACCAGCTTAACCCCACTTGAAGGATTATTTGACCCTGGCTGTATTTTGTGTATGGGTCTATGCTCACCTTTACTGGGGACGCATTTGGGAGCATCCCCACTGCCTGTGCCACATGGCCTCCGGAAGGGTCTAGGAGAAGGGCTTTAACCCCGGTCCCTCAGACTGATTGATGTAAGCAGGCTTCGGTCTCCTGCAGACAGCCGCACCTGCCGCCCATGCACCACTTATTGAGCCCATGAATCAATTTAATGAGAGACAGTAGGGATCAGGACTCCAATAAAGGGCCGGCTGAAGGCCCTCCAACGTGCATCTCCTCAACACTGTGTTTAGTTTCTAGCCGCTGCCTGAGCCTGCGCCGGCGAAAATTAGATAGCTTCCTCTTTGCTCTGCCACACACTGTCATTCATTCTACCGCTGGTTTGCATCCTGTGCTTCATGCTCAACTTCATTTCCCAGACAAGATCACGCTGTCAGACACACAGACTATGTTTGTTTCTGCTGCTCTGTGAATTATTAAAGCAATAAAGCTCAGACAGAGAATTCTTCACTGTCATATTTGTAGAAGAAGGAATACTTGTAAAGGTGGTCGAGGATTATTTATTTATTTATTTATTTATTTATTTATTCATTGTAAAACCTGAAGTTGTGAGGTTTTTATCTGTAGGCCACTGGAACTGATCTGAGATAAAACAGCAAAAATTTCTTTAAATTGTATTCAAGTGTGGATTTTTCTCCAATTTCTAAAGAGTAGAGATTACTGCTGTCTCAGTACTGCCCTTTTTTTTCTCTAACTTTGCTGATCCTGAGAGCCAATAAGATCATATTCATGAATTAAGAATTACAGCCCTAGCAAAAATTGTTAGTCAAGTACAACGTTACGAGAATGTTCTGAATGTTAGGACTTTTGTTTTTTAAGAATGTTCAATCGGTGAAGTTCTCTGGATGTGTCTAGAACATTTTAAATTGATTTTGTAACGCTTATTTGTAATTTCACAAATTTGTAATTCAATAATTCAGGTTTGTTGGCTGGTTGGTTGTGGTTAGTTGCTACATGAGAGGTTTGTTGGTTGGTTTGTTGGTTTGTTGGTTGGTTCCTCAGTTTGTTAGTTGGTTCCTTAGTTTGTTGGTTGGTTGGTTGGTTCCTCAGTTTGTTCCTCAGTTTGTTGGTTGGTTCCTCAGTTTGTTCCTCAGTTTGTTGGTTGGTTCCTCAGTTTGTTCCTCAGTTTGTTGGTTGGTTGGTTGGTTCCTCAGTTTGTTCCTCAGTTTGTTGGTTGGTTGGTTGGTTCCTCAGTTTGTTGGTTGGTTCCTCAGTTTGTTGGTTGGTTCCTCAGTTTGTTAGTTGGTTGGTTGGTTGGTTCCTCAGTTTGTTCCTCAGTTTGTTGGTTGGTTCCTCAGTTTGTTGGTTGGTTCCTCAGTTTGTTTGTTGGTTGGTTGGTTGGTTGGTTGGTTCCTCAGTTTGTTCCTCAGTTTGTTGGTTGGTTCCTTAGTTGTTAGTTTGCTGTCATTTAAACATTTTTTTTTATTATCAGTGTAAATTCAGAAGACATTATCTTCTATGTTTCAGCTTTAGGGCTGTTATTCATGTATATGTTTGTGTATAGTTATTTTTTTGGTCCATGTGTTTGTCTAAGTAAGTGCACTTGGCTGAATATTCAATTAAACATTAATTATAATTAAACAGATCATAATTAATAAACTTAATTGAATTAGCTTTACGTAAATAAACCCATTTAGCATAAAATAAATGGGGCTTTGCTTCTGTTCCACATGAATTTAATATTTTACATCAACACAATGTAGTGTAGTGTTCTAATTATTTTTGTGTAAATATAATATTTAATGTGGAACCAGTGCACACATTTTACTCAAGTAAATTCAACAATGTTTTGTTTCCAGTGTTGATCTTTTATTAAACTCCAATCTTTATTGGCTTTACTGGTTCTCAGTAATGTGACTGACTGCTTTGGTAGCTTGTATGAAAAACATATATCATGAATGTGAGACTGGAGGTATTCCTCAGTACTACAGAACTGCCTGCTAGTTCACCATATACACTGATCAGCCATAACATTAGTACCACTGACAGGTGAGGTTAAAAAACATATACCTTCATCTATAGTGGCTCCTGTCAAGGGGTGGAGCTATATATTAGGCAGCGAGTGAACCGTCAGTTTTTCAAGCTGATTAAGGTGTTGAAGCAGGAAAAATGGACAAGTGTAAGAATCTGAGACACTTTGACAAGAACCAAACTGGGATGTTCTAGACTAGAACTGGGTCAGAACATCTCCAAAAGGTCAAGCATCAGGTCGATCAGAGGTGTTTCTGGTATGCAGTGGTCAGTACCTACCAATGTGCTCCAAGTAAAGACAACCAGTGACCGCAGCATAGGCCTGATTGATGCGATCTATGACCAGTCCAGGTCCAACCTCACAACATTTATACATTTACTGCATTTAGCTGACGCTCTTATCCAGAGTGATTTACAAGGTTACTCGTATTACAGAGGTGGGCCAGTGTATCGTTAGGAGTCTTGCCTAAGGACTCCCACCCAGTCACCCAGACTGGGAATGTCTCCCACATGGTGTGGTAACTCACTGGCAGGTAATGGTGTTATCTGTTGCACTACACCAACCACAACTTACGGGACTTGAAGGATCTGCTGCTAATGTTAGTCTTGGTGCCAGAGACCACAGCAGGACACCTTCAGAGGTCTTGTGTAATCCATGCATCAACTGGTCAGATCTGTTGTGGTGGGACAAGGGGGGCCTACTCAATATTAGGCAGATGGTACTAATGTTATGGCTGTATATTGTGTTTTTTTGGGGTTTTTTTTGCTTTTCCACCATGGATCCCATTCTTGCCTTTTTTCTGAAGCGTGGGAGGCATGAACATTGGCTTTAGTGGAGGCAAGAGAGACCTGCAGTTCTTTTAGATCTTGTTCTTGAGTTCCTCATCACTTCCTGGATGATCCTGCGCCTCCTCAATTTGTCTGCATTATCTGGACCTCTTCTTTGTTTCTGTGGGTTTTTTGTGGCTAAAAACAAAACACAAAGGCAAAACAAGGAGAAACAAGACAGATGGGACGGGCACTCACAAATAGTGAGAGAGAGAGCGAGAGAGCGAATGAGCGAGAGAGAGAGAGAGAGACAGAAAGTGGGGTTCCATAGGAAATCAATACTGCACCAGCAACCTGAGTGCTTGCTCCTTGATTTATCCCATTTGGGGCTTGTGAGGTGGGCTCTATGAGACAGAAAATCAGTATTCCTCTCAGGATTAAAAACCCCTTACACTAACACCTTGGGGTTACCCTCATAATAACCCCATCAGGCCACATTTCCAGAGCTTCCACTTCCATATAAGTGCATAGATATGTTGATTCAACACCAGCCCTTTTTATAAAGCAATATTAATTAATGAATTTTGCTCATACTTCTGCACAGGGCAGCAATCATTCCATATTATCCTGACCAACATGCTCATGTGGGGCTCACATGGGTGGAACGTGAGCTAAGTGGGTTCCAGTGGGTTTGCACTGGTGTTGTTACTGGGACCCAGCTGGGCTTCCTAAATGGGTCCCATTGTTACAGCCCACCTTAATCTGGAGTGTACAACCCAAATGGGGCCCATGCTTAACCCCTCCTGGTCCCATCACTGACCCTGGTGGGCATCCATATATGGGGCCAACATGGAACCTGAGGACACAACTTTTTGGTTCCCAGTTACAGGCCCCAGTTATGGGCATGTTAGCTGGGATATTTAATGGTTTACTAATATTTATAAATAATACTAATTCATTATTTTTAGGTGGAAATAATGTAACAACCTTTTAAACTGTATCCATAGGTCACATCATGCAAAGTGCTTTACAACCTGAAATAATAAAATGGTAATACAGTAAAATTAATAGCATTTCATTCAAAAATATTACAATATTATATGTAATATATAAAGGAACGCAAGGTAAAACTCATTTCTATCAAATCAGTCTATCAAATTTGACCCCATGTTGACTTAATATATGCCATTTATCACCGCCTGCTTTAGGATGAGGGTGAAAAATGGACTGTCTGCATGGAAAAAGTAGCCTCCATGTAGGCTACGCCACGTACCTTAGTTTTGAACTTCAGACGACTTTGAAATAAAGCCACTCTGCATCTGGAATGAGCTATGGCAAAGTCGGCTCAGAAGCCAGTACCGTGAAGACCCCCTTCATCTATCGCGGTTGAAAATGACCTTTTTTTCCCTCTCTCTCTCTCTCTTTTTTAGAATAGGGTCTAAATGAGAGGAAACAAATGAGAGGAGAAACACTGGCCATTTGAATAGCGGATATGCCACTTTCAATATGGCTGAGTTGAGCTGCTTTAGCCCTATGTAGCAGGTGGAGCAGTAACCAAGGGAACTGTCCGTGCCTGCTTGATAAACTGTCACGGGCGTTTGTGCTGAAGGTGGCTGATGGGGCCTCTGTAACTGTTCATTACGCTGTCGGCGACTGGATGCCCTTGGGCTGAAGAGATCATTTGAATTAGGTGTGCTATCCAATACAGTCCCAGCAAAATCAGTCTCCGCGAGCCCCCGCATCGCTTACCGTCCATCTCTGCATGTGTGTCCCTGTCATAGAGACATAGCCAGGATTGAACTCTTAACCAAGTGATGCTTTAACATGAAGAAATAGTGGCCAGTTGGTTTTGGGTAGTTTTGGGCAGGACACTGAATGCATTTTTCTTCATCAGCTGAAGACTTGCAGGCTAATGGGGCATTAGAGTGACAGTTATACATGGCTGCTGTAGCTAAACATAGTCTTTGATTAGAGGGACAACACATGGGCTAGAGAGAGGGGATACGAAGCAAAGTACATCTGCATTGGCATTATCAGTAGGAATGTAAAAATGATTGTTTATATAATATTAATGCAGATGACTATGTACTAGTTATATATACACATTTATACATGTACTAATTATATTGCTAATTTGCATGTGTGCTGATTAACCTAAAAAAAAAGCATTTGATCCAATTACTAGGGTGACCATATTTCTGGATATACTGTATATATACTGTAACACTAAATATTGTACTAAATATAATAGTAAATATTTTTGTATATAATAATATAATACTAATTATTGACCTATATAATCTGATGCAGATAAACATGAACTTATGACACCATGGCTAATGTCAGGCGTGGGGTATAAAGCCCCCCAGCAATGAGCTGTGGAGCAGTGGAAGAACTGTGTTCGGTGGAATGATGGATGGTGGAGCTCCATCCAGTACTTTGGGACGAGTTGGGGAGTTTGGGATAGGATGGGGTGAGGTGATCATCAATACCATCATCATTATCACCATCATCATTCGACATCCTAACCTCACCAACACAATCAGATCTTTACAGCAGTGCTCCTCCAAAATCTAGTAGAAAACATTCTTCCCTGGACAGTAGAGATGAGAAGAAACAATGAATGGGCAGGTGTCCCAATACTTTTGTCAATATATTATATGGTAAGGAGCTATGCCCAAGGACAACTGTTATGAAAACTGAGGAGAAAGCCCAGGGTAGCGGTCAAGATTTGGCACACTGAAGGCTAGACAGTCATGTGATGACACATTGAGTCAAGCTTAGAATTTGCCAATGTTCGCATCACATACATTTAAAGAGAGGACTGCATGCACACCCTGCTTTCCATACTCTTCTGAGACCCAGTGACAGAAATGGGCTGATTTTCCATCCTTTGAACGTCTGTCTGGCTTTTTTCAAAGCAGTGGATGTGAACGGATATATATGCTGCGCTCTTCTGCTGTCATTTGTGCCCCTATGCACAGACATAAATGCACGGTTGTGACAAATCAAAACATTTTGTCTGTGGTGAGCCAGACCAAGTTTTTTCCCCTGGCAGTTCAAAGACAATAAAGAAAAGCTGGCATGGAAATCACAATGCTTCTGCATAATGCAAAATGATCGTCATTACACTCTGTCAATAACTGCCAGCACGTAAGCAAAGGGAACAAATCAGTAAAAACACACCTTTGATTTCTCGATTTGACTGAGCGGGGGTAAACAATGTAATCAACGCTTCTCTTTGTACTCTGCTTTTAGAGAACTTTGCTAGAATTCAAAAAAAGAAAAATCTTTACAAGTAAGAATTTTCAAGCGCATACATTCCTTATGCTGTGTGTGTATATAATGTACATGGCTGCTAATTTACATTGCCTTATTTCCTAGAACTGTGCTATGGAAGAACCCAACACACACTATCCTTGGCTTGGATGTGGGTCTGGTGTGGTGCTTATCTGAGTGAGGCACTGAATGAATAAGTGAAATTCAGTTGTCCACAAGCTTCTGACTAGCTTCAGGGGGTGGGTTTTAAGCAGCTAGGCAGCTACACTGAGTTTAAATGAACGTCAAGAGATGAGACAACCATATTTACCATTTGTAGCACACACAGCTGGAATCTGGCTTCTGCTTTTATCCCACACACACACCAGTGAAACACACACAGTGGACAGTAAGCACACATGCCCAGAGCAGTGGGCAGCCAACTCCAGCACCCAGGGAGCAGAGAGGGTGAAGGGTCTTGCTCAAGAGCCCAACAGTTGCAGCTTGCTGAGCCTGGGTATTGAACCCACAACTGTGTCATCAATAGCCCGGAGCCCCATCTCCTAAAATCAGTTATATAGCTCTTGTGCTCTGTTAAAATCTTAATTCTAACCAAGTACAGAACCCCACAAGTATCAAGGTAGAAAAATGATATTTAGAAACTTTAAAACATTCCCACAAAATCATTCTCGCAATTTTAATAAACCAGTTCAGTTTTTAAAAGTTTTCCTCGATTTAATAAACTGTCCCCTCAATCCAACTAAAGGGTACAGATTTATTAACCTTAATTAATTTAAGGGAAAAGTCATAAATGGCAAAATGGAGATAATGAAGAAATGGCTTTTTGTCCATAGTGGCCTTATGCTTTCTGAATTAAAAAGAAAGGCAGGTTTCTTAGTCATACCGCACTGCGCAAGCTGGGAGTGAGGTCTTTTGACTCTGAGAAAAACACTATATATACTGCCTTGTGTTTTATTGATATTAAAATGCATAATAAAGCATGATTCTTATTAAAGAATACGTCTAGAGATGTTCAGAATGCCATATAAAGACATTATACTGTGTTACAAATGTGTTTCTTGAAGAACATTTCATAGTAGTACTAATAAAGGTTCCTCACACACATTTAAAATATTTATAAGGGCTAGATTTTTCTAGCCCTTTAAATACTATAAGGGTTTGTAAGTGTAAGTATTCCTCACTTCTATAATGACTGAACCAACACACTAGCTTCATAATAGGTTTGGGGCAATTCATTATGCATACTGAAAAAAGTGATAGATAGTAAAACTGTACAGTGGAGACTGAATAATCTGTAGTAAAAACTGCATAACTGCATACTAGATACATAGTATTTATAGTAGATACTAAATAAGTCATGGTGGATACATCATCCATGCTGGATCTTAAAAATGTCTAATAGATAAAGAATTATTTAAGTTTAATTATTGAATAAGACTATTAAATGGGCTAAAGAGTCATGAACTGAAAGGTTAAACGTTAAGAGTGTCTAGACAGGATTTGGTCTTTCTAAAACAAACTTTCATGGAAACATCGATGTAAGAGTAACACTGTAATCCATAATGCAAATATGTGAATTCTGTAGGCCTCGGGTTTGGAACTCAGGCCTAAAATCTGGCTCAGTTTATTGATTTTCCTGCTCTAGCTCACCAGCTAAACCTGGTAATCACCAGATTAGTTGATTCAGGTGTGTTTTGAGAAAGAAAATCATCAAACATTGCTCTACATACCAGTTTTCCACCACTGCTGTAGGTACAAAGGCCCAAATAAAGATTGCAGGAGTTCTTCAGTCTACTTGTAGTTGTGTGGAGACCCAAAAGTGTTGAGGCGGTAGATGTTTTTCTGGGTGGCTCGTCTTCTTGAGATGAATGTTCTCACTTTTATTGCTGAGGTTGTGTGGAGCTTGAGGACATTTTTAGTAAGTGTGAGATGTCCCATATTTCTTTTGTACTCTGTCTTGTCACTGTCACCTGGCATGAGGATGGTGTCACCTGCAAACTTTACTTTTGTGAGCAAGGTGTCACTGGAATAGAGTAAAGCAGGATATATAAATATATAGAACGACAGGCAGAAGTATTTGGAGATGGATAGAAATAGAATAAAGCTACATCAGCAAATTGTGTACATATACAACAGAGAAAGATCGACATATAGATAGATCGGTAGATGGAGAGAGACATGGAGAGACAGAGAGACTGACTGACTCCATCTCCCAAAGGTTTTTTTTTTGGATTATCTCCATAGCAAACCATAGCCTACAAAATGGGATACTCTGAGGGACTGAATAAAGGGCTCTATGTCCAATCCCAAGCATTAGCTAGAGGCTAAAGCCCCCCAGCATTGGGTGTGGAGCTCCATCAATGAGTCCATAACTGATCATCCACCATCACTACCTGACCTCACTAATGCACTCATGGCTGAATGCAATCAAATTTCCACAGCAATGTTCCAGAGTCTACTGGAAAGCCCTCACAGACTTGTAGAGGCTGCAACTTTAGCAACTGCTTTTAATCTCTGTTTTTAGAAACAACAGTGAATAAGCAAGAATCCACAAAAAATTGACCATGTCAAGCAAGCAAGCCCTAAAACCATGGGAGCTAGTTGTTGGAACTTCAGGAGTAAGATAATAATCACATTAGGTAAGTATTCTTTAACCAGAGTAAAATTTGGCCTCATGGGATATTTTTGGAATACTCATTTCACAGCAATTTCTTGGAATAAGGCTTGGTCCTTTCCTTAAGGTATACATTTTCAATACAAAAATACTGAATAATATTAACTCAAGTAATTATAATATTTGCTAATTTGCAGACTTACATTCATGGCATTTAGCTGAGACTCTTATCCAATATGACAAGGTAACTCCTAGTACAATGGTGGGCCAATGCAGTGTTAGGGGTCTTGCCCAAGAACTCCTTATTAGAACTTATTGGTGTAGCGCAGGATAGTCCAGTTTACCAACTTTTCATTTTGCACACGTTTGAAACAATGTATACGTTTGGAATATATGTATATATATTGTTTTTCAGATAAACCTAGATACAATGTAGATATAAAATGTAAAAAAATTAATATTGATATTAATTATAGTCTCTTGTTACAAATCTTGATTTGTATATGTTTTCATCAAATTACAAAAAAAGTTTATGAAAGCCTGATTCACATCCAATAAGCAGAATCAGTGCACGGGAAAAATACTGTAAATTAACAACATTTTATCAACAGAATTATCCTGTTATTCTTTTTAAAAAAATAGCTTTCTACTGTAAAATTAATTTCAGCTGTAAATTTGTCAAAACATCTTCATGGTGTTAAAAGGAGATGGTGTTGAATTGAACTCAACTAAAGTGATAA
Source organism: Salminus brasiliensis (assembly GCF_030463535.1). Taxonomy (NCBI): domain Eukaryota; kingdom Metazoa; phylum Chordata; class Actinopteri; order Characiformes; family Bryconidae; genus Salminus; species Salminus brasiliensis. Next base: position 36,839,440 of record NC_132890.1, read on the forward strand.
ATTAACACCGAGCACCATTAAGTACTGATTAACTCTCAGTGTTGAGTAATTAGCTCCACCCTTCACATGCTGTGTAGCCCTGGAGGGATGTGTTTAAGAGGTTTAAGTGTTTAAGAAGGACTCTTGGGTGGAGGATGTACCCACTGTACATCCTGTATTATGCTAGTTCTACACAATGTCTACTCAACACCCATTTATGAGACATTAATGACCTTGGGCTACATAGAGGGTGAGATTAGCTTAAAGAGTGAGGTTGATGGCTGTGCAATATGGAAAAAAAATTCTATATCACAATATTCAAAGACATATTCACAAATACACAACATTTATCACAATATTATTATACTATTCAGATACTCTTTGTAATGAGTACAGTGTCTAATTACACTGTTAGTAATAAAACTAACAGTTAATCAGTGTTCTTTAAAAAATAATATCCTTTATGTGCTTAGAAAAGTATATTGTCTATCACAATAACATAATTTATTACAATACGATAAAATATCATCATCAGGTTGTTGTAGGAGATGTGTTCTTCATCTGTGAAAGGAGAAATACTACAATACTAAGGTACTGTATTAGATTATAAAGTGTAAATGTGGAGGTTTAAAAAGTTTTAAAAAGCACTACAAAAAGTTCAAAGCTCAGTTTATAATTTCACTCCACTATTGAAGAAAATTAATTTCAGCAGTATAATACTGTAAATGTACCTTACTTTATTTATGACCAAAATGGCATAACTTTTGGGAGATGAACCACGCCTTGAACCACCTCCACCCCATCTCCTAGATATAAAATGTAAAGAAATTAATATTGATATTAATTATAGTCTCTTGTTATAAATCTGACCTATTTTGTAGTTTCTCTTTAATGTGGATGTACTTGATTTGTATATGTTTTCATCAAATTAAAAAAAATGAAGTTTATGAAAGTATGCTCTATGATAACAACAATTCCATTCCGACTCCATAACAAATACAACCACCGCACCCACCTCCACCCCATCTCCTCCCTTTCTTCCATCACTCACCACACCAACTGCAGGAATCCGGCTTCTCATACAGGCCACAGGAAAGCCGGCCTGGACTCCAAGCTAAAAAAAAATCTCCCGCCCCGAATGTGATCCGCACTGTTGTATTTCTGAAAAAAACCTTATTCAACCGCACACATTACCAACAGTAGGATATCGTTAGTTTAACAGATCGCTCCATGCCATTTTTACAGTGATTCTTTTTACACTGTAGAGTAAGGGGCTGCAGCCCTGCCCTGAAAGTAAGGCAGCCTAAAACATGTGGGCAAGCGGTTCATTCTGTTTGCCATTTGTCAGAAAATTGTAGAGGCACTTACTGACGGAATGGTCAGCTTTCATCTTGGGTCTGGTAGTCAGGAATGATGGTGTTGTTAAAGTCTCTGTTGAAATCACAAACAGTATTGTTGCATGCGTGCTGCTAGACGCTGCACCACAAAGTGAAGGGTTCATTACAGCGTCATTGCTAGTCTGTTTACCCTGAGCGCAAACTGACACAAACCATGCCGAGTCGATTTGATGGCTTGTGACACTCTTAAAGGAGGGGAGGATCAGGTGTTCACGTCTTTTCGTTAGCACTGATTTGAGTGCGGTGTCTGTGTAGTCATTGTGGCAGGCTATTTCGCTCTGCTTTAGAACTGAGACAATAATAGAACGTTTGAAGCACTTGGGTAGCGAGCACTGGGCGAGTGATTGTTTGAAAACGCTGGTGAATGATGAGACTCGGTGGTTGGCGCAACGTTGTAATGTGACAGGGGAGGCTGGGACGGGTCCGGCAGCTTTTGGCAATTTTGTCTGTGGAATAGACTGTGGGAGTAGGGTAGCAGGACACAAGAGGCCGGAGTGTGTGTGTGTGTGTGATGTTAACGTTAAAGTGATAGTTTGGTGAAATATCAAATCTACGCAGTTTTTTTCTTTTATCTTCCCTGAAAACAGTAATCAATCAAGACTTGTTCAGTGTCAGAGGCCTACTTCTTTAGATAGCACTGGAGATACAAGCTAAGTCATTTAAGTCATTTCAAATAGACTTGCTGTGCTTTCTGAGACCGTGTGTCACTGTATTGTCCGTAACAGTGGACAGAATTACACAGAAAGAACGCGGACTTTAGCTCCGGACAAAATTTAGAGACCACCCTACACTATCAGTCTCTGATTTTCTCTGGTTTTACTATTTGTAGGCAGTGTGTTTGAGGGAAATTAACATTTGCGTTGTATTTCATAAACCTTGGACAACATTTCCCCCAAATTCCAAATAAAAATATTACTATTTAGAGCATTTCTTTATTTACAGAAATGACAACTGCTCAAATAATGCAGAGAAATGATTATAATAATCATAATGCAAAGAAAGCACTATGGTGAAATAACCTTAACTGCCAATCGCAGCTAAAAAAATCTGATTTTGAAATTGGAACTGACTTCGGATCAGGAAAGAGAAGACCAGCTTCAATAGTAGGAGCTTGCCCACTAGTCTTTCACATTGCTGTTGGGACTTTATGCCACTCATGGTATGTAAATTCAGGTAACTCAGCTTTGTTTGATGAAATGCCAGGAATAAAACGGCTGCCGAACACGTAGAGATGCTAATTTAATAAAAAAACAACAACAATAAGTTATCCAGAGTTTTTCCAGAGCTGTAGATATGTGTTGTTTATGAATAACATCTGTGTAAAATAAGTATCTGTGTGAAAATCTAACAAGCCCCTTAAAGAATGCTTAAGGCATTTCCACACCTTCACCTTTAGTCTGATTGAATCAGACTCTGGTTTATTTTCACTCTTGGTGTGATTCGTTTGGACAGGTGTGAACACAATAATTGCACTCGAATGCCAACCAACACAACAGCACGAGATACTTGAGAGAAGATGGTCTGGGTCCGGTCCCAGGTGATTTCTGGAGTGATTTTGTTTGTGGTGTGAATGTGATCTGACCTTGATTGGATCCAACTTCCGGGCATAACTCCGCAGGTTTGAGCTAAATGGCTCCTGTAGCCAGATGTAAACCTGGGATACTGCCCAGATCATTCCTAAAGCTATGAGCAGAGGCCATCTCTACCACTGCTCCACGGTAATCTGCACTAGTCCAGAACACAGAACTAGTGACCTTCCTTCTGTATTTACTTTATAGCTCCACCCCAGACAGGTCTGTCTGACCAATAAGAGGAGAGAATGTTCTCACATGGTTTGTTGTGAAGCGATTTAAACACTCTTAAAGAAATACATGCTAATGTTGCTAATAGTCTAGTAGTCACCAGTCCATGAATTCAGGGCTCCACCCAAGCTAGGCCTTCACTCACTGAGCCATCTCAAGTGTACACAAGCGGTGGCTTCAAGAGCTTCAACACCAGTGGTGGCTTCCCATGCCCCCACGACTGGGCTGGCTCCTACTATTGGAGCTGGTCTTCTCTTTCCTGATCCGAAGTCAGTTCCAGCTTTTTTTAACCCCCCTGTTTAGCAGTCCATGATTTCACCTGCTTCTGTCTTCAACATCCCTGCCAGCCCCAGGTTGCCTGCTCCACTATTGGCCTCCAGGTCACTTGCTCCAGTGCTGGGTCTCTGGCTCTGGCTCCTGTTTTGACCCCCTGTTTTGACCCCCTAGCCAGAACAAAACTAAGCCTAAGTCAAATTCATTAACTGTTCCCAAGCTTTTCAAGTAGGGTCTCTCAAACTATTCCTAAGAAGAGTTTCTAAACTGTTGCTAAACCTGAACTGTTATTCAGTGTCCTGTGTGTCCAGTCCAATGTCCCTGTCATGGTATCTGTCCTAGTCCTTGTTACCATCTAGGTCCCAATTTCTGTCACCCTGTCTGACTCTCGTCGCCAGGACTATCCCTGTCTCCGCCCAGGTTTCTGTGCTTATCCAGCTCCTTGTCCAGTCTTTTGTCTATGCCACTGTCTAGTTTCCTGTCCATGTTCCTGTCCAGATTTTTTCTCCATGCTTGATCCACTCTCTTGTCTATGCCTCTGTCCAGTTTCTTGTCCATGCTTGGTCCGGTCTCTCGTCTATGCCATTGTCCACTTTCCTGTCCGTGCTCCTGTCCAGTTCTTCTTTCCGTGCTTGGTCCGGTCTCTTGTCTATGCCTCCGTCCAGTTTCCTGTCCATATTCCTGTCCAGTTTTCTGTCCATGCTTGGTCCAGTCTCTTGTCTATGCCAATGTCCAGTTTTCTGTCCAAGTTCCTGTCCAGTTCTTCATTCCATGCTTGATCCAGGCCTGTAAACACAATGCTTTTACAATAATGATTTACAATAACATAGAAAGATAAAACTATATCTAGGAATGTTCTAATAACCCCATTATTAACCCCATAAGACCATAGCCAGTATCGGGCGGCTACTCAACCTCAAAAGAAGGTGAACACACACATGTAAAGGGTACAGTCGTCCTCCTGCTTCATACCAGGGGCATGAAGCAGCCAATCCACAGCAGGAGAAGAGAAGTACAATGAAATACACACATAACGAAAACAATATACATAATACATAAATAACATACCGGCAGTTATAAAAGATTGAAGAAATATGGGAATCTTCCTCATTAGAATAGTGGACTTCACTCCACCTGTTGCGCAGAAGACAGGGGTTTGATTCCTCAACAAGCAGACATACATTTTCATGCACATTTTTTTTTATTTGTATATTTTTGCATTTATTGTCTATGTACCCTGTCTTGTGTTTTGACCATTGACCTTGTACCATGGAATGTCCTACTTATTCTGCACCGGAGACTTAACAGAGCCTAATAGTGTTTTGTTGTACTGTACAAGCCTTTATTAGTATAATGACAAATAATTCAACTGAATTGAACACAATTAAATAAATACAACTTTTGCATATTAATTTATGATTCCTTATACAGCTAGCATTTACATTTGCAGCTTGTCTCCCCAGAGGACACCAGGATCTACACCTATTCCAGGTGAGTCAGTAATTATTAATAACAAGCTGTACTGTTTCAGCAGGAAATCATAACACATACATACACACATGCACATGGAATATCCGTAATTCATTGCATTGTTTTATTTGAAGATTTGTACTCAGCTGAGGAAGACCGGCGTTCAGACTGTTTATGCGTCACACTCTGCTGACGTACAGTAATGACGCACAGTTTTTTTGCTTTTTATTGTTATCATCAGGTATCGACATTAGGAGGATGGGTCCCCTTTTTGAGTCTTGGTTCCTCTCTAGGTTTCGTCCTCTCAACCTGAAGGAGTTTTTCCTTGCCACTGTCGCCACTAGCTTGCTCAAAAGAGGCTCGGACCCGGATCTCTGTAAAGCCTATATAAATCAATTTGAATTAAAAATGTAATTAATAAGCTCACTCACATAACAAGGTGTCCAAATTGTTCAGAACCTTCTTGAATTCTGTTCCCTATAATAGTTTTCTATACAGTGATCTGGATTTTCACATGTGGTGATTAGGGTAACATTTTTTGACACGCTTTTTTTTTTTTTTTTTTTAAACTGATAGTTAATTCAGCCTGTTCTGTACATTCGGCTTTAGGGCACGGTGAACATGTACTCTGTGGTGTGGGTGTGTGTATGTGTGGTGTATGTGATCCCCGATTCTCTAAGTCTCTGCCTTCTCTAGTAGTCGCACTCTCACCTACACCCACACTCTACAACATTACAATCTTCCTCTGGAGAGCAAGGTCCATAAACTGAGGCACAGTGAAAACAGACTTCAGCATTCAGGAAGTGGCCAAAAGTGGAAAATACCCAAATTAAGCCCTTGTCGAGAGATCTCTGTGAAAGCTTGTGCAAACATGCTGAGAGTCCTAGAGTTCACAAGCACAAAGAGAAGCTACGTCTGCCTCAATCTCAGTCTGTTCCTCTGATGACCCTCACTGCTCCCGCTGCCAAATTTCACTCCATTTCCTTCTGACCAGACACAGCAAGCATAAATGACTACGGGGGGTGGGAGTACAGCAGTCAGAAAACATGATTATGACTCTGGAGACTCTGGGTTAGAGCTGACCTGATGAATGGATCCTGTGGACCCCCAGTGCGAAAATAGAATTTGCCCCCACTTCATTCAACTTCTATTAATAATACAATGTATAATGTAGGTTATTAATTAAAATAGTTTAAAAAGTCAAAATAGTGCTCTACTGTAGGATCATGCACAGTGGCGATGGTCAGTGGTAACTTCTCGTCTCGTCTCTTAAGTCCCAATGCAAAACAAAAGTAATTGCCCCCCCCCCCACACACACAGAAATTGCCTTTTGCTAAATAATAAACAAAAGTCTTTAAAAAAGGAAATAACAAAATGAACTAACTGTTGCTTTATAGTGCTATTTATCAGCCAAGCTGGTGTTCTAATAATTCTATTGATTAAAGTGTATTATTATAATATTAACTGTTACTTAAAGATCTAAAATCATAGACTGAGACTCAGGAAAGCTCATCTTCCTCCTCCAATACTCTCTATGTTCTACAGAGGGACTGTGGAGAGCATCCTGAACAGCTGCATCCGCGCCTGGTTTAGGAATTGCAGTGCCTCAGACCCTACAGTGAATAGTGAGGACTGCTCTCTCCCCTCTGTCACAGACATTTACACCTCACGCTGCACCTGTAAGACCATCAGCATTGTGAAGGACCCCAATCATCCCTCACATGGGCTTTTTTTCACTGCTGCCGTCTAGCAGAAGGTACAGGAGCATCGGTGCTGTCGCTGCACGGTTCTGCAATAGCTTTGTCCCACAAGCAGTCAGACTTCTGAACTCACAGAGACTGAACTAACCCCCCGACCCCCCACGACCCATGGCATTTTAATCTGTCTGCATCCAGTTTATCTTATTTATACATTCCACACTTTACTACCTCAGTACCTGCTGTATTTCATGTTTCATGTGCGTGGTAGGCTGTTTGCACATAATTTCACAGCATGTTAAATTCCTATATTGTTCTGGGTAAAAACTTAATTTTATTTTACTGTACTTGTACAGAGCTGAAATGACAGTAAAAGCCACTTGACTTGACATATAGTTGGAACCAACAATATTTTGATTGGCAAATAATAATGTCCAATATTAATGACCTGCAGTTTTATTGAACTCTCCTAATACAAGCTGACTTGATGAATGCACTGTTTAATTAAAAGTATTGACGAGTAAATGTATGAATATGTATAAATGATCAGCCATAACATTTAATACTACCTGCCTAATACTGAGTAGGCCACCCTTGTGCTGCCACAACAGATCTGACCATTGGATGCATGGACTCCACAGGACCTCTGAAGGCAAAGAAACTAAGATGTTGACATTGTCAGCAGATCCTTAAAGTCCTGTAAGATGTGAAGATGTTGGACCTATATGGCTTGCATCAATGAGCCTCATGACCCTGCTACTGCTTCACTGGCTGTCCTTACTTGGAGAACTTTTGGTAGGTACTGACCACTGCTTACCAGCAACACCCCCATAAGACCTACCTGATGTTTTGGAGATGTTCTGACTCAGTTCTAGTCTAGAACATCACAGTTTGGTTCTTGTCAAAGTCAGATTCTTACACTTGTTCATCACCTTCAAGAACTGACTGTTTAAATACCGCCTATTATGTGAATCCACTGTAGATAATCAATGTTTTCCCCTTACCAGTACTAATGTTTTGGCCCGTAATATTGATATCGATGTTAGTCACAACTTGCTCGTATCAATGAGTAGCTACTAAGTAGTGATATTATTTCTCCATCTGCAGTGCTGGTGGTTATGCCACTGGCTACTGTGCTCTTGAGAAGGCTCCTAACCCAGTTTGCTTCAGGGGAAATACACTAACTGCATGAAAATACAGTTTCCAAAAGTAAATCTGAATTGAACATTAATTCAAAGGCCACCCTTTACCCATATCAACATTGACTTAATGTTTAATGAGCCAATAATGGACCATAGGAAAATGTGCAGGCAATATTGTTGTAGTTATTATGACTTTGACAAAGTGACCTCTGTTTAATGAATTACAAAGCCATGCTCAGACAGTTTTTGCCTAAGGATTTTCTTGGGATGATACTGTGATGATGATAATAAGATATTTTCTTATTTACTTTCTCTTGGTGTTAATGAGGTACACAATATCAAGAGGCCCCATACTGTATTGTTCATTTATTGGTCATGTTAGGATACCAGTAATTGTTTAAACTTGGTACATATGCAATTCTGTACATACCTAAATATATAAATGCACACACACACACACACACACACACACACATATATATATATATATATATATATATATATATATATATATATATATATATATATATATATATATATATATATATATTTAGTTATAGAAACCTTTATGAAAACATGGGGCAACTGAAGTGTGTTTTTAAATTTCTGGATGAAAGTCCAGTCACATTCTAAAGCATCATTTTTGTATTATATATAATTTTCCTTTCTGATTTTGCGTCATTTTTTTACTCTATTTTCAACAACATTTAGAAGGCCAATTACCCAATCCCCATTTGTGTGAACTCTCCCTAGCACTAGCCATGCCCCCAACACTACACTATCTCCTAATGAGATAAGCAAGTGAAGAGTATCTGTTGTGGCCACATTCGGGGCAAAACTGGGCCAGAGCTCTGGACACTGGACTACTCATCTTGGCCAGCACAGATGGTGACATTCCAGGAATGCAGAGAAAGATCCTGGCAGCTCGGATGGCCTGGAGCTGGCCATGGCTTAGACCTTCAGCAGTAGGCATGTTGGGTAGATCCTTGGTGGTGACCTGGGCCAAGCCGGTCATTTTGGACAGGGGAAAGCGAGCACTGTGTTGGAGGAGGGTGGCTTGTCAGTATGGGATGGCTTGTCATTGAGGTTGTCTTGGCTGTGGCTGCTATCCACAGAGGCCACAGTAGTGCTAGGACGTGCCTTCTGCCAGGCCTTGCAGACAGGAAAGACCACAGGAGGTGGAGGGTGAATTAGAGCCCAATTTTGGGTCCAGATGCCCTCAGTTGTGAAACACTTGTTTCTGGGGAAAACAGGGAAAGTGAGAAGACTGCAATCTGTGTGCATGCTTGATTTTGACCCAGCATCAGTTGTTCTTTGCCATGAGTCATCGGTTCTGATCCTGAAAGGCTGGAGTCCAGCACAGTTTGGTCATTTCCACCAACAATCTGGGGCCATCCCTTCTAATGACTGCATTTAATTACTTTAAGTTGCACTTATTGCTGACACAGATGTGCAAATGCACACATACTCACACAGCTAGCCTGATCCCTGTAGAGAAGCATGGCCATTAGAATAGGAATCTCTGGAGAAGATAAACATGACCCTATTGGCATCATGCTGCCTAATGCCAGGTGTGGGCTAGAGGGGTATATAAAGCCCCCCAGCATTGAGGAGCTATAGAGCAGTGGAAGAACTGTGTTCTCTGGAACGATGGATGGTGGAGCGATGGAGTGGTGATCATTATCCAACATCCTGACCTCACTAATGCTGTTGTTGCTGAATGCAATCAAATCCTCACAGCGATGCTCCTCCAAAATCTAGTAGGAAGCCTTCTTCTTCCTTGGACAGTTACTCCAACAGAAGCAGGATAAACTCAGAAGACTCAATGAATGAGCAGGCGTCCCAATACTTTTGTCTGTAGAGAGTGCATCCATGACAGAACATGACATTATAGCCGCTTTAATAATGCTTTTTGCTTCATTGGTCAGTTTTGGCTCATCTGTGCCTATAACAGTAGCCTCTTTGCTGCCGGTAGATTGAATGCGTTCTCAAATCGAAGACATCTGAAGAGCTGTAATGTGTTCTTCAGAACAAAGGGTGCACTCCATGTTCTGCTCCTCCATATGCTATTTCACACGAGTGAGAGTCAGGACGAAAGGCTGGGAAGCCTGAGACCATCAGCACTTGACAACATTCAGGCTTCCTTACAGGAATACAAGGATAGACGACTGGCATTCCTCCTTTTGAATCTACATTACAGTAAAAGTCTGGGAATCCAGCAAGGAATCCCTGGTAGGGAGAGTCTTTTTAATTGGCCCCATGTTAAGAAATTACACCACTACTTTGATTGTATGCCTGAGTGTAATTGGGTTTTTGAGTCTTTGAGGTTGGAAGAGTGTGTACATATGCTTATGAGTACATATTGACACACACAAAAACACACACACACATTCACAATTGCACATAAATAGGCTGACAGTGGGTGTACTGGACTCACTGTCAGCATTCATTACAGAATTGCATTGAATGTGGTCACATGACATCTATGCAGAAACAGAGGGATGGCACGGCGGCCTCCCTTGGTGTCTTTCAAAACACGCCAGCGCGATGATCCATTCAAACAAGAGAGATTAGCGCTTTGCCCTGCCAGGTATGTGTTCCGTCTTAAGAAAGGCAGAGAAATATGGAGTGAGGATAAATAGGAGGTGCTAAATAAACCATGTTTCTATCAGTGGTCCAAGGTGAACCACATGAGCCATCTCCCAGGAGTCTGCTCCATTCCCTTATCAGAAACCAGGTTCTTATCTTGCAGCTCCATAGCAGCGCGTACACACACTCACAAACACACACTCACACACACACACACTATCTCTTTCCTCACTCACACACACATAAACCTTCACGCACCCCACCCCCCCACCCCCCAGTACCGAAATTATCTTCATCAGTGTTTGCCGGTGTGACATTCTGTTGCCTCTTTGTCCATCTTTGATAAGTGTGTATCTCGCAGCACTACCCAGAAGCAAGGCATGATGGGAGCTTGACACACTCTGGAAAAGTAGGCCTACAGCTAAACTTTGCATTCATATTTTTTTTTCAGATTTGTCCTGTATATCGTTCCATTTTCAGCATCAGACTCTATAAGGGCTCCCCAACCCATACGAAGGCACCATGCTGTTCGTGACCTGGGGCTTCACACAGTCCGATGTGTTTAATTGCTTTATCGGTGCAGGGATGAGAGAGCTTTTAGCATCTAGTCTTGATTCTAGGCTTTTACCAGTTTTCACTTTTCTCCTTAATGTGAAGCGGTCAGTTCTTTATGCTGTTTCAAAATTTGAGGATGAATGGACCAATAGAAATGCTGCACAATTACTTGGAGTAAAAACGGCTTGGAATAAATGACTCAGAAGGTCTTTTCCAGCCACTGTAAGGTTCTGCATGCTGTATTTTTCATTTGTAAGCAACACCTCACAAATACACCAAATGAGCCAAAACATTAAGACCATTAAAATGAAAAACATTTCGCTGTGAGGTGTTGCTTACAAATGAAAAACATTAAGTCTGTTAGATATTAGAGCCAGGAAATCCGTAAACTGTGCTGTACCAAATAACAAATTCTGCCTTAAAATCTCTACATGTTTGGTTTGGAGGTTGGAAAACTTGGGAAACATTGGTTCCCCACCCCTGTTCTAGGTTCACAGTGTATTCACAACATTAACTTAGCATCTCAAGTTTTCCAACCTCCAAACTAAACAACATGTGGATTTCTTTTAAGGTAAAATATGTTACTTGGTCCAAACGTGGTAACCTGTGGGCAACCACACACCTCTTTGCTGCTCCATGTTCTGCTCTTCCATATGTTCAGTGTTTCTTAAACACCTCATTCCACTGTTTCACACGAGTGAGAGTCAATCTGGGGACACCCCTTCTAATAACTGCATTTAGCTACTTTACGTTGCACCCATTGCTGACACACAAAGCTAGCCTGATCCCTGTAGATAAGCATGGCCATTAGAATAGGACTCTCTGGAGAAGATAAACATGACCCTATAGGCACCATGCTGCCTAATGCCAGGCGTGGGCATGGGAATGATGGATGGTGGAGCTCTATTTAAATTTTTTTGAGATGAGTTGGGAAGTTGAGGATGATGAGGTGGTGCTCATCATCTAACATCCTGACCTCACTAATGCTGCTGTTGCTGAATGCAATCAAATCCAAAAAGAGTGATAGTCAGGACGAAAGGCTGGGAAGCCTGAGACCATCAGCACTAGACAACATTCAGGCTTCCGTACGGGAATACAAGGATAGACGACTGGCATTCCTCCTTTTGAATCTCTGGGAATTCAACAAGGAATCCCTGGTAGGGAGAGTCTTTTTAATTGGCCCCATGTTAAGAAATTACACCACTACTTTGATTGCATGCCTGTGCTGAGGGCCTGATTGGAACCAAAGACCAAATTCTGCCTTAAAAATGTTTGCTTTGGCAATCCAGACTCACCAGCTTTCACTGGCCTTCAAACGACCTCTACTGTTGCTTTCAGATGCTGACGTTTTGACTTCTTCGTCCTCACCACCACAACTTTGGTCCCTCTCGAATTCCCAAGGGGACTGGCTTCATCCCTGCCTTCCATGTACGGCAAGATCTGCAGCAGGATTACCAAAACCGCTCCCTCTAGAAGACCTATAATAGAGCCCTGTGGTCTCTGGTACCAAGTCATCATGGATCTGATAGTGGTCAAGCACATCCCACAGGTGAATAGTGTACTTGGCCATATGCGAAAACAGAAGTCTGCAGACATGGTAACTGTCTTCCATTGCACCATTCTGGGCACTTCACACATCACTAAACCTTGGGCACCCAACATTCAGTGGCCTATTTGTGACTAGTTACCCATTCCACAAGCCCTGCAGTGTCAAAGATGTTCCCACCCAGTTATCTGGCCATGCCAATCTGGCCTATTGTCAGTGTTGCTCAGGTCTCCATGCCTGACCATTTCTCCTGCATCCAACATGTCGACGACGTGAACCGACTGTTCTGCTACCATCTAAAGTACGCTATATGTCCAAAGGTTTGTGGACACCCCTTCTAATGAATGTATTCGGCTACTTTTTGGTAGCTTTTTTGGTAGAGTCTGCTTTTGCTGTTTATTAACATGAGGACCAAAATATAAGCTTAGCAAAATCAACTGTATGGGTCTGTATGTATGGAAAAAGAAAAGAAAACCTGTCATGAGCTCTAGCTACTCTAATCACAGATAATAATATTAGCTTAATTAGCTACTTGTGCTTAATTGTTCATTTGAGTTTTGATTTGATTTCCTGAATCCCAATTATGTATCACTTAAATAAACTTAATAGAGTAAATGTGAGTATATCACATGGGAGACACTAATTGTTTTTACTGTTTTATTTATTATTATTTTGATTATATTTTCTTTTTGTTTTGTTTACAATATCATTTGGCATATATACAGCTTATTGTTGTGGATGTAGATAAATGTAAATTCATCTACAGAGCAGCTGATTGTTGAGAACTCCTCAGACTTAATAACTGTCTGCCATTGCTCAAGGTCATTTCCATATGCTGTGTGCCCATTGTAGACGGTCATGAATTCATACTATATAAATATTATTAGCCTAACTAATGTTAATCTGAGTGAAATGTACTGTCTATATATACTGACCTTACGAATCCCAATTATGTATTGCTTAAATAAATGTTATGCAGACTAAATGTGAAAATGGCCTTTTTTGTTATTGCTTAAGGTTTTTATTTTGTTTTGTTTTATTGGCTCTGTTTTTATATATTTAAATAAATATTTACCTTTTTTGAAAAAGTAGCTGTTTGTTGAGATGTTTATTGGCCTATATGGTACATTTAGTAAGAATACTGCAGGTATATTAACACATACTGTAATAACACATACAGTTATATATCGTACACTGTCAGAAATAGACTAAAAGCATATATTTGCGCTTGACACACGTTTTGCTGTTGGAGTGCCGCGAGACATCTCGTCCGGGTGTGAAAGGCTGCATTAATTAATTAAAGCGTACATTGCTAGCGGCACGACACAGCCCGGCTTTATAAATGGGCCTAATACTGTAGCATTATTACTAATAATCATTTAGTAAATATTGAAATGCTTGTTTTGCCCAATAAGGATGTGGCTTTTTAATGGGTTTAGTGCAGAATTTGACTGATGTTCCTGTTTACAGACTTAAAATGCAAAGTGTTTGGTGTGCAGTAGCCAGCATAATATGGTGATTGGGAGATTCTATGTAATTCTATTAGATTCTATGTTTCAGGGAAGGAGGAACCTTCAGTTTTTTCTGTGACACTGTGCAGAAACTGTAATTTCCTAGGCGTAGTGAAACTGTTGTACTTGTGTCTGTGATTTGCAGGTATGGATCATTTCACAGTCGCCTTGAACAGGCTGGAATTATTGTTCGCAGCTCGACAATGCTGTGCAGACACTCTTACAGGCATAATCCATTCTGTGGATAGCATCTGATGGCGTAATGCCTTCTTTTTTAGACATGCTGTATTTCGCAAGTGTGGTTTGCAGAGAGAGAATGTATTGCAGGTTCCATTTGCACATCAAATGTGTTTCGCAGGTGTCGGTCTTCAATCTGCCCTTGGTGCCGAGACATGGTCTGGTGTGCCAACACGCCCCCGGTGGTGGGTACGCAATGTCCTCTGGGCCTCCAAAACAAAAAAGCAAAGCCTCCGTTAAGATGACTCCACCGCTACGCCCATGTCCAATTTCCCTCCCATCTTGTCCTGCTTCACTGATCCCTCTGTTAATGTGGCGAAATTAGACAAAGTTCCGTGCCCTGGAGGGATCCTATAAAATCCCCATCCTAATTAAGTAGTAATAGCAGCACAGACATCATTAGAAGGTGGTTTTAATTACTTTTTTGAGATTAAAAGCAGGAGATTGGGTGCAGAAAAGGTTGTTGAGGAGCTAAATTTATATGATCATAAACATCTGTGTGTGTGAGCTCTTTTCCTTTTTTTATGAGGTTCATGCTGCTCAGGTTTAATGAGGAGTAGCTCGGTAAGAGGAACTTTCAAGCATCAGCAGTTCCCCTTTTATTAGCTGACATCAATGTGTGACGGAAGTCTGTCTTATCTGCTAGATTTTGTCCATGGCATTTTTAAATGCTGCGTAAACAAGGTTATTGTTTAATCTTGCGTACAGAGCGCACTTCTTCATCTGCAGCTTTTAGTCTTTGTGGAGCCACGAATATTAAACACTGCTAAACACAAAGCAAGAATAGATAATGAGAGTTATGTTCTAAAACATCTCAGACAGTAGATTTCACAGTATTTATTATTTATTCCAAAATAAAAGTATGAAATTGTGAGACTTTGTGAAACATTCAGGAGTGAATTAAAGGGGTTAGCATATCCACATTACCACACATGCACTGGAATTAAGTATGGCTGAATTTTTACTCCTGAGTGGAACTGGGGTTCCAGAAATTCTCACTAAAAGGCTGCTAATGACACCTGGTGGCAAACATGTATAAAAGCAGGCTTATAAAAAAAATATTCATATATATATATATATATATATATATATATATATATATATATATATATATATATATATTAATGCTATTTAAAAAATACAAAACTAAATAAAAATTTAATATGATATTATAATATTATACCATTATTATATAATACCTACATAATTTTATATAGATTGTATATATTTTTTCTCTTCTAAGTAAATATTTTATGTCCTTATTATGATATATACAGTGCTTCTCAAATGTTTGTGACTGTACAAAAAGTATAACATTTTAAATATTTAAAAAAAATTCTAACAAACATTTGCACTGTAAAAAGTAAGATTATAAAACGTTTTCTGTGATTAGTTTAAGGTTAGAGTAAGAGTTAGAATGAAATGTAACAGAGAGGAATATAACAGATATTAAGTTAAATAGGCTAATTACAGGATCAACGAAGTATTTAAAGGCCACTATCCAAATAAAATGTTACCATAGCTTTTGAACAATTGTCTCCCATGCCCAAGATTGCTTGCACAGTGGTGTGCATTCATTTCCCTGGTGTTCATAAATAGGATAAAGTTGTTAACATGCATTGTTCCCTGTGTTAAAGGTGGTCTTTTGCAGATATTGATTATGTCTGACCCCCAATTAGCCCTGGACACAAATGACAATGATTATGTCTGGTGTAATGTGACCTTCCATCTCAAAGGCTGAGTCACACAGTGCCCTGCCTGGCCCTCTGTCTATTTATAACGACCAAATACAAGGACAGGGGCTAAATGCACTCAGCCACACAATTGGTCATTTATACCCACACAGCTTCACGCTGACAACAGTAGGACAGTGAAGGGTGAGTATGAACTAGACTATTAGGTTGGTTAGGCTGGATTTAGCAGAACACTTGTGATAGTGATCTTATGTATTATGTAGGGGCATCCTTATAAGGGAAATAGTTACAGTCATTCTTGTCACTGTGGTTTGCCTGCTATAGATTTTACTGTATAAACTTTTAGAATGTAAGGATTTGTGTGGACCTCTTTGCTCAGAAAAAACAGTATAAGTACAATACACAAATCAGTGTAAGTTACTGTACAGCATATCAGCATGTCCAAACCTCTCCTTCTGACAGCCCACTATCAACTGTAGCTATAGCGCTCCAGTGAAGTGGACGTGTTGGGTGCTTGTGAGGCTCTTAGGTAGGTTAGCGCTTAGACGAACATCTGAACATCTGGTAACCTCACAAACACCCTGAGCTTCATAACCGAGCTGTTTCTCTGGGTAAGGATGTTCTGGTGTTCTGGTAAGAGCAGACGTACTGACGTTTGAGCCTTAAACCATTGCTGCAGGTCCTATTCTTTAACACAGTGACCCATAACACTCCAATCCTTTTTTGCGTTGTGTTGGAAACAGCTCTGAATATGTTAAATATTGTTGGCATGTTGGGTTTGCACAGCTAGCCACTGTATGATCAGTGTCCACAGCAGTAACTACTTCAGATTCCACACAGAGGTGGAAGAAGGACACTCTTGAAGGTGGGCTTGGAGGAAGAAGGTGTGTCAGGATCTAGACTCCTTTCAAAAATAATGAAAATATGGTGCTAGCATCATTATGGGTTCTTGTCAGCAACTGCATGACTGTAAATTCAATGTGTCACTGGCTCTCATTAACTCAGTAACCACTCTGTGTTTTCCTTGTATACCAGAACTTCAAGAAATATCAACAACAATGGTAAGAGTATCTATTGGTTACATTTCTTCTTCATTTTATTATTTAAAGTACACACAAACTCTTAAAAGTGATATTTTTCTAGGCCAAAGGCTACTAAACTAAACCAATCGTTATTTGAATTATCAATAAATATCCAAGCCTGTTAGAATATATGTTTTATTTCATCATCCAGGGCAGAAATAAAACTGGTCTCCACAAACACTGTGAGAAATGTTTCAACCAGCATTGCAAAGTGCCTGTGGATATCTCCACTTCCTGTGTGGTCATTACATGCCGTCTACTCTGCGGTGCTGCCTTTCATCTTTGTAAAGAAGATGAGCATAACCTGCTCTGTCCCAAGGTAATAGTCCCCTGCCTCAATGCCCACTACGGCTGCCCCATGTCCATGCCCAGGCATCGGCTTGCCCAACACCTGACGGTGTGCCCGGCCAGTGTGGTGTGCTGTTCCCTAGAGTGGAACCGATGGCCTGTCCCTGAGACAGACACCACCTTCTACAACAATGCTGTGCAGCAAGCCAACTATATGGACCAGCTGGATCTAGCGATGGCGTTCCGAGATCAGAAGCTTCTGTTCAACTCTATAAAGATGAGTACCCTATTTCCCGAGCTAACCCAGAGGCGTAAGGAGCCTACCACTCAGGAGCTGGATGGAGCAGTTGGAGGTATAGGCCCTGCAGAATGGAAAGCTGGAGACTTGAGCCTAGATGACCCTGACCCTGATGGTCCACAGGTGCATGAACTGACGCAAGAGGAGCGGTTGGCTCTGGCTAAGAGCAAAGATGTGGCCAGTCTGGAGAACTACACCATGTGGGAGGGAATGTTCAAAAAGGAGATGGAAGGGTGCAAGGAGACGGTGAAAAACCTGGAAGACAAAAGTAACCGAGACAAAAAGAAAAGGGACCAATCTTCATCTGGTAAAGACACAACACCGAGCCTCCAGGATGTCCAAGAATCCAATAATGCAGCAGTGGACCTCACCAAGACTGGCTTTGCTCCTTGGCAAGACGGTGTCCTAGAAAGACTTCGCAAAGAGGTCAATGTGGCTGACTATAACATGTACCTGGTGCATAATGGATGCATGCTTATCAATTTTGGCCAGTTGGCAGCCTGCACACCCAAAGAAAAAGATTTTGTGTATGGAAACCTAGAGCCAATTGAGGTGCAGACCATCCATGCTTTTAACGTTCCCAAAAGCTTCACGGCCAAACGCACACATCTGAAAGATCCATCGCATAGAGCCAAGAAGACCGACCAGAACGTGGACACTTCGGATTTGGGCGTGTCCATAGAAGATCTTCCGAAATCAGACGAGGTTCAGACCACTTTGCTGTGCTGCCTGGAGAGGGAGCTGAAGGGTCACCAGATATGTGAGATGGTTGGGATAGATGGCCTTTATGTAGACCTGGGCACGCAGACCTATAACTTCCCCTCAGCTCCATTCAGATCTGACGCATCACTGGCAGACATTACTGAGCCCAAGTCCCTGAACCTCCATGTTCAGATTCAGACGGAGAGTGTCACAAGGAGACATAACAAAGCCAGCTCAGCCTTTACCTACCTCTGCCGCCACACCTTCAGACGAGATGAGTTCCCTTGGCACTACCGAAATGTGCATGCAGACATCCAGTCGTGTCTCACGGGATGGTTTATCCAGCGGTGTCCACTTGCTTACCTGGGCTGTACCTACAGCCGAAATCATTTTCGCCCTTCTACGTACCAGGCCACAGTAAGCTATGATCAGGATCTTGGGACCTTTGCCCTCCAACCACACGTCACAGCTTCACTGTACGAGGGGGTAAAAACTGAAAGCAGTGAGCGAAAGCGGCCGAGGAACCTGGACTCGCTCAGCCGACTACCCTTTGAGATACTCCAGCACATTGCGGGATTCCTAGACAGTGTGTCTCTATGCCAGCTCTCTCTGGTTTCCCAGTTGATGAGGGAGGTATGTGGAACTTTGCTACAACAGAGGGGGATGGTGTCTCTGAAATGGGAGAAAAAGACCTACTCACATGGTGGGTCCTGCTGGAAGGCCAGGAAAATGGTGAGTTATCAATATGCATGCCTTACCTCTTTTAATTGTTGCCCCAACAATTGTAACTCGGGCCCAGTTAATATGTCTGTGGACCATAAACTCTGTAGCACTAAAGCATGACGTTCATCATTCATGGTGTATTGGACCTGAACTCAGTGACCTTAACTCAGTAGCACTAAGCAAAACCCTACCAACTACCTGAGAAAGCCAATCCATAACTAGCACTGAACAGGAAATTAGTAGATGTGTCTTAGTAGATTTTACTAAAATGGGGGAAAATTAAAAACCACACCATTTATTCAACCCAAATGAGTTTTTCCCACCTCAGGAACTTTTTAATGACTTTTTAATTAAACCATACGCCAAACCTAGAGCCAAGGTACGCCATGTGAGCTGTTTATACAATATAAATAAATGCATTCCATAGTTTCCAGCCCTGTCTGCTTTTATTTTTAGCACCAGCAATGTCTATTACTGTGTGTTTTGCTCATGATAAGCACTCTAAAAATGACTGGGTCCTGCTGTCTGATCTCAGAGCTATCTAGGTCAGGGTGTCATAGAGAGGGCATTTTTTCCACGGGTCATTCTGCACTGCAACAACTAACCACACACTGTATTGTTTTTCTGTCTCGCCTCCTCTTAAATACCCTGATTAGGGGCCAGACAGCGATATGATTGTTTTAGCAAATGCTCCAAACAGATCAATTCCTCTGCATGAAAACTGGCATAGGATCGCTAATAGTGTACTGAGATTGAGCCTGGCCCACACTGATATTACAATAGGGAATACTGTCCTTGGCTGTACTGACAATGAATACAGCTGCAGTAAATAGGGCTGTGGTTGATTTGGTTTCCACATAGTTAGTTCACTTTTCTGTTGTGTCAAACACTGGTCACCAACTTCAGCTTGAAAAGGCTTGGGCGGTATAATGGTAATATTATATAGTGAATATTTATGTGTTTATAACAAAAGTGGACAGTGAGTTTATCCATTTAAAAAAAATAAAAAATTCCGCCCAACACTGGGTGTGGGTAATCGAGTGATTTTCTAATTAATGTGCTCCTATATTCCAACAATACAGTCCAATTACTGCACTGAAAATACATAAAGGTGAATATTTTTGTCAATTCCTGACACCGAATGACCTGGTGACCATGCGTTTCTATGGGTAATTGTGATTATTGTACATTTTAATACAAATCGTCCAATTAATTGACTATATTTCTAGATTTTGGTTTGATTAGACCTAGTAAGACACTGCTGGGAAATTATATGGACATGCATTTTGGTTGCTTTTGTTTAGCTATATTAAGCTGAATTTATTAAGTGTGTTCACTCTCTGTGGTATTTACCCACAAATACTGTGCTAACCAGATGGAATTAATAAGCATTCACATAACATGTGATAATGGATACATACCGTGTGCACTGGCTTTAATATCAGTGCATTTTAATATTTGTACTATTGCTTAATAAGGAAAATTCAAGCCCTGAAAGTCCTCGTACCACACATCGCATGGCTATGGCTGTCGTGAAACATTGTAAAACGTAACTTAATAAAATAAAAGACAGTAATGCTGTGATGTGCTGAATAAGAAAACTATTGAGCAAGATTGGTCAACCTTGACTTAGGGTGTTAAATACTTCTTTGTAATTATGATATGAGTGAACTATTGAGCATATTTGACTTCCCAAATGACATGACTTGAATATAATCTCTAAAAGTTGTTGTTTTGTTTGTGCTGCTCACAGTGATCTACACACCAGTCACTGTATTACCATGTATGTCCTCAGTGGTCGCTTTCACCAGTTTGCTCTATGTTACTAAAACATTAGTGTCACTACTGTTACTACTGGCCCACCAGCCTAATAATATCTGGTTAGTCTCTTTTTTTACCTTCT
Source organism: Salminus brasiliensis (assembly GCF_030463535.1). Lineage (NCBI taxonomy): Eukaryota > Metazoa > Chordata > Actinopteri > Characiformes > Bryconidae > Salminus > Salminus brasiliensis. The sequence continues at coordinate 36,860,328 of NC_132890.1, forward strand.
CCGAGTTAATGGCCACCCAGCCCGGCCTGCTGGAAGATTGCCCGCTGAGGTCCCCTCTACCTGCGTCAGACCAGCTGCCACCTACCAGTCCGACCAGCAGGCCCCCCACCCACCACCACCCATACCAGACCAGCGGCACACCCTCCTACCACTGCTACCTGTTTAATGACCATATTCAAACCTAAATGGACTACCACTATCTGTTGTATCTGGTTTGGTAATTTTTTATCAATAATGTTGAAATAGTTCTGACCAGAGGAGGATGGATCCCCCTTGTGAGTCTTGGTTCCTCCCAAGGTACCCTAGGAGCAGCGCTTTGGTCAGAAAGTGTATTACAATTAAAAAAGCCAATCTCTTAAAAGAAGCACATCCTTAATTTCACAGGAGGATCATCATCAGAGTTGGTTTGTGAGATCAGCATTTAGTTTTTGGAAATCTGTTACAAGCAGCTCTGGTTATGGCTTACTATAATTAACCTACAAAGTGCTCATAAACGTAAACAGATGATATTAAAGTTGACATAGCATAGCAAAATGAACTTTAACAATCATTTTACTTGGGTATGAGTTTAGGATACTGTACTCATCAACAGACCAGACTATGAAAGGAGTTTGTTCATGTGCCAAATGGTATAGTTTTATATATTTTATTTATATAAATGTATTTATTTATTTTACATTCATTCATTGCACTTAGCTGACGCTCTTATCCAGAGGTTGCTCATATTACAGAGGCGGGCCAATGTAGTGTTAAGTCCCCCAGACCAGGAATCGAACCCTGGTCTCCCACATGGTGTGGTAGCTCACTAGCAGGTAGTGTTGTCCTCTGTAGCACCACACCAACCACTTTTGTTGCTGTCATGCAAAAACCTGGTAACTTTACAGAAAATCTTAAGTAATTAAATCCGAGTAATTTTGAAGCTTTTCTATTGGTCCATATATCATGACACATTGCAAAGAAAGTGTGTGTGTGTGTGTGTGTGTATATATATAACTCATGTATTTTGTCCTGTCCCCAGTCTTTGACCTTAACCTTTCCAGCTCTTCCTTTAAGTGCCTATTAGCATGACCATGTAAACATGTGAGACTAACTGCCACCATGTCCTGCAGGTGTGGGAGTTCAGCAACCTGTTCTCTCCAGTGAAGAAATGGGTCTTTGATGATGTGCCTTCTATGTCCGAGCACCTGAAGGTCTGCCCTTACTACCAGACGCAGAGCAGGAGTGAGCCTGTGGCTTTAGCCAGCATGAATGACACCGCAGGGAGACCTGACATTCACAACCTGGTCAGCCAGTTTCTCAACAAAGGACACAGGAAAGGACATGGGAACTAACAGGAGTGTTGTGTCTCAAGTGGGTGGATGGTGTTTTATAGAAAGCTCACACACACACACACACACACAGTTCCACTGTGAGGATAAAAGACAATGGTCTTATTCACCAACCATTCTTAAGATGAAATGTCTTCTTAAAACCCACTTACCCAGTTTTCATGAAGAGTCTGACACCAACCAATGTTTTCTTATATGGGATGTGTTCAGTTTAGGAGGACAATGGGGTCCATTATTATAAGAGCAGAGCTCTGAACCATTCTGCTCTTCAAAAACACATCATGAATCTAATGTTTCTCAGGAACTATTGAAAAGAAATTAGGAAAATATTGGTGAATGAGACCCATTGTTATCAACCAGTGAGTAACAACCAGTGAATGTTCAATAATATTACTGTAGAAGGTACCAGATAGGTACCAGGCTGGTCCAATCCTGGTTCTGGTCATATTCCAACCTAAAGAGTTCAGATACCCCTGAAAGCATTAGGTGTGATGGTTTGGAGCTAAGCTCTGCAGGGTGGTAGATCCCTGGGACCAGGATTGAGCAACTTTGGCTTAAGATGTTAAATACTTCTTTGTAATTATGATCTGAGTGATTTATTGAGCATATTTGACTTCCTAAATGGCTTCATATGAATATATTCTTAATAAAAGCTGTTGTGTGTTGGTTGTGCCGCTCACAGTGATCTACACACTGGTCACTTTATTACCATGTAGGTCCTCAGTGGTCGGTTTCATCAGTTTGCTTATAGAACTGCCTTTAGAGTTATAGAGTTTGCTGTGCTTGAAACACACATAACCATGTCACTACAATATCAGCCATGTCTCTCCACTGCTGCATTCTTTTCACTGGCTTCCTGTAGCTGCTGCCCTCTTCAGATTCAGACCCCTGACTCTGGCCTACAAAGCCAAGACTGGACCAGCCAGCCCCTCCGTACTTGATGGCGATGGTCAAAAGCCGATCTGCACCAAGAGCCCTTCCAGCTTCAAGTACGGCTCGGCTCGTCCCGCCATCCTATAAGATCCACGGAAGACGAGCGTCCAGACTTTTTACTGTCCTGCACCGAAGTGGTGGAACGAGCTTCCCCTGGGTGTCCGAACAGCAGAGTCCAACGCTCGCTGTCCTCAAACCCAGACTGAAGACCCTCCTCTTCTGAGAGGACTTGGACGAATAGCAAAGTACTATAGTCACCTTATTGACTTGTGCTTAGTAGAGTCTAAGATTAGAGGATCTTTGAATTATTAGTCTATTCTAATATAATAGCTGAGGTTTTTCTTGGGCACTTTTGTAAATCGCTCTGGAGAAGAGCGTCTGCTAAATGCCGTAAATGTAAATGTACACTTTTGGTTGTATGTTCACATTTTCAGAAAGAATAATAGGAGTCATTCTCACATGCAAAATGTATGGTTTTGTAATGGATGAGGCATTTCCTGGGTCAGCATACCAGTTGTTTTCATAACCCACATAATGTAAATGCTTTAAAAAAGGTGCTGAATAAAAAACTGTTGATGATAAATAATTTAGTCATTTTTCTATGAAAATGTATGTCCCACATGTACATGTGCTTACTGCAACATTAGACACATTACCCTTTTTTCAAAGCCAAAAACTTTAATTTATCTGAAGAGCACACAGACAAAAATATGACAAAGCTAATCAACATGTCTCTAGTAAATACACTATATGGACACAAGTATTGGGACACCTGCTCATTCATTGTTTCTTCTGAAATCAAGGGTATTAAAAAGTGCTGATCCTGCTTTTGTTGGAGTTGTTGCTCTCCTAGATTTTGGACATCCTCACATTGCTGTGAGAATTTGATTGCATTCACTGATGAGTGTTATTGAGGCCAGGAGGATGTTGGATGATGCTCACCACCCCACCTCATCATTTCCAACTCCCCAACTCATCCCAAAAGTACTGGATGGAGCTCCACCATCCATCATTCCAGAGAACACAGTTCTTCCACTGCTCCACAGCTCAATGCTGGGGGTCTTTATACCCCTCTAGCACACGCCTGACATTAGGCAGCATGGTGCCAATATTTTATCTGTTCTATTGGCTGTATTTCTCTGCAGGGACTGGATAAGCTATGTGTGTTTGTAATGGGTTTAACCTAAAGTAACTGACTGCATTTAGTAGAAGGGGTGTCCACAAACTTTTGAACATATAGTGTAGCGTCTTTTCACATTCAATATTTTCTGTGCTTTTACCTAATGTACTTTAAGGTACACTTTTATATTCATTGTGAATTTAAATACTTTTGAGGAGAGGTGATGCTGTTTTGGTATTTATACTCAAAAACTGTAAAAAATGTCTTTACTGTGACATGAAAACTCTGGATGGTCAAAACTGCTAACAGAAATATAATATAATAGAAATAGAAATACAATCTAACTGGATGGTGACTGGACTAATGTATGTATGGTACACCAATAAAGCACTGTTTTGGCGACATCTAGTGGTCTATGCATAACAATACATGTGATTTTAGATTTGCAAGGTTTAGGCTCATACCCATATGCACTGAAAAAGTCATAAAACAAAATGTGAAGACTTACATGGTATTATTATTATTATTATTATCATTATTATTATTTTAGCTGTCGCACCTGGTATTTGGCCTTATACACATAAACCCCCCTTTTGACCTTTACTCAGTTCAGACAGAACAGTTCATAAGGACCACTCTGCATTATATGCTATTATATCACATATTTATTAAATAATTGCAGTATTATTGTTTATTTAATTAATCTCAAGACATATTCAGTAACAGCTTGTAGGTTATTTAGTTATTTAATTATGATCATGAAATAGATGCCCAGCTACATGTCCACATGTTGACCCTGTGCCGTTTTTGAGTGTACTGCAGATCCATGTGACCTAATGTGCATCAATGTGTGTCTCTACTGCATTTCCTGCACTTCTGGGTTGCGTAGCTTGCTTATGACTTCAGAGAGCATACGGTTGCACAGAGCAGCATAAGGGTTCAAAATAACAGCCTGCTGTCGAGCGAACTCGCTGCCCAGCGAAGCGGCTCTCTCAAAATCAGCCCTGGCCTCCTCATCTCTTTGTGCCAGCCTGAGCAGGAGGCCACGCTGGACAAGAGCCTGACAGGCCGAGCGTCCTGTGCCCTTGCTTAGGGTGATGGCCTGCTCCAAGTCTTCGATTGCACCTGAGGCAGATTATCCAGCTGGTTAGACAGAGAATTTACATGGAAAATAACAAGCAAGACAAGTGATGTGATTGGTTGGCACTGCTTAAAGCAAAGGGCCTGAGCAGTGAGACAGGTGACAACTCTTTAGACGGTCTACCTTCGGTGTCTCCCTGCAGGCGTTTGGCCTGAGCTCGGTTGTTGTAGGCCGAGGCTCTGGAGGGCAGCGTCTGAATGGCCTGGTTAAAATGATGCAGTGCTGTCTTCATGTCCCCGGCCTCAGCAGCAGAAACCCCCTTCAGCTCCAGATCCTTCACCTGCTCCAGCAGAAGTGGGTCGAAGGAACTGTCTGGAGAGACAGGGAGAGAGCAACACGCGGCTGACGGATAAATTGAGGGATTTGTAAAGTTGTTGTACCTCGCATTGTAATGAGTACTTAATACTCATAGCGGATCTATTTTGAATGCATTTAATACAGGCACATCCTGTCAGGGGACATGCAGCCCCCACAGTCATTATACAGGCATGTTATAGAGCCGCTCTGCCACTGTTGTTTTCCGGGAACCTCATCACAGTTCAGGAAACTGTCAAAATATTCACAGTGGAGCTCATCTAACTTCATTCTTTTGTGCTAGACCCTGACACACATGCTGTCATCTTTCTCAACAGCCAAATACAGAAAGTCTGCAGATAAAGCAAAGCCAGATACCATTCATAAGCATAGCAAAATATTGCTAAATAATTCATTGGTGAACATACTGCAGGGGTGCAGGGACATAAACAACATGGGACAGAGAATAGAAGTACATAGCACACCAGGATTGTTCAGCCGATGGACAAAAGTATGGGGACACCTACACATTACACCTACAGGAGCTTTCCTGACGTCTCATTCTAAACCCATATGCATTAATATGGAGCTGGTCCTCCTTTGCTCTAAGCTCTACCAGCAGCAGCAGCAGGTCTGGAGCTCTGCAGTTACTGAGTCAGTTGGAGGCTTTTCTGCACTCTGCTCTGAGCTCAGCACTCGGCCATGACCCCGCTCTGTAACTTTACGTGGTCTGACAGACACTCTGTGGCTGAGCTGCTCTCTGTGAGCTGTTCCTCCTAAACTCTTCCACTGTTCAATAATAACACCACTCACAGCTGATAGAGGAAGATCTAGGAGGGAGGAGATTTCACCAGCTGACTTGTTGTTGTTGGTGCAGCGATGTCTCCTATTACATACAGAACCACTCTGGAGTTCAGTGAGCTCTTCAGAACCCACTCCCATTCTTTCACTAATGTGTGGAAGAAAGGCAAACTGCAGGGCTAGGGGCTTGATTTTACACACCTGTGGCTGAATGAGACTGAATCAAACACCTGAATTCAATGATTGAGGTGTCCAAATACTTTTGTCCATATAATGCATTCATATCTGTGGCATGTAGTGGAAACTGCTCGTCGGTCCAAGTGGCTGCAAGTACATAAAATAAGTTTAAGTATCTTTAATCCATAAATCATGACACACCAGTGGCACTCAGTGGAGCCTCAAAAACATAGCATCCAAATCCATGGTTAATGAAGGCACACACACAGCATAGGACTTTTCAGAACTTCAGAACTGCAGCCTAAAAAAACCCAGTTCAATTCTTAGGGCTTTTATACCCCTCTAGTCCACGCCTGGCATTAGACAGTATGATATCAATAGGGTCATACCGTATCTGCTTCAGAGAGTCCTATTCTATTAGCAGTACTTCTCTACAGGTACTAGACAAGCTGTGTGTGTTTTTGCATGTGCACATCTGTTTCAGCAGTGGGCGCACTTTAAAGCAGCTGAATACATTCATAAGAAGGGGTGTCCACAAACATTTGGACAAATTGCTTGTTACATTTATGTTTATAATTTCACAGCATTGAAGCCATACAGCACTAAAACCATTAGAGTAGAGAGCACTAGGTGGCAGTAATGATGCACAGTCTTTGTATACAATCATTGTATACAATATACCTACTATATTACTGCACATTGTAAATATAATAATAATAATAATAATAATAATAACACCAGTTCACCAATCTGTACCCCAGCTATTACAAAAAAGGACCACCACTGACCAGAGATGTAGATCTTGTTGTGAGTTTATGTATGTATGTATTTATTTATGTATTTATTTAGTTATTTTGTCTTTAGGTCAATTTATGAGGAATATGTTTTGCCCAGAACTGCCCAGAAGCTATTTCTCTTGCCAAATCTTGTGCGTTTGAATTGAAAGATTGTTGTGATTGACGATCAAATCTCTTTAACAAATTAATTTAACATAGTTTGTGCAACCATTTGCTGTAAAATCAATTGGATGTAATAGATGATAAATAGATGTAATGCATTGATCGCTACACACCTTCGAAACTTAAATAAAACAAACAAACAAACAATAAGATCAGATTACTGAACTAAAACTATTACAAATCAACCAAATTAAGCTGATCCAGGGTTTAGAATTAGGTGAGCCTTAGATTTTTAAGCAAGGAATTCCAAGTCAATAAAACTTTCCACATTGAGGATATATTATATATAGGATATATTCCAACAGCTGGCTCCTGCAGCATAATCCAGTCAGTAGAGGGAGTTTGTTTAGCGCTCTTATTAAAAATAAGAACCAAGATGATTTATGGAGGGCATGCATCCAGCAAAATAATACATAATTTTATGAATATTAAGTGTCTCTTATGTGTGACAGATAAAGTTTAAATGCTACGAATGCAGGACATAGATATATCTGCATTTCTATAAAGCTTAACATACCATCGTCTGTGAGCTCTTCCTCTTGGTTCAAACCAGGCACATCTCCGAATGGGGTGGTAGGGTTGAAGATGGCCTGAAGAACTGCTCTGTCATTTGCAGATGCCATTCCGGTGCTGAGTGGACTTTGAGAGGCGAGCTGTTCAAACGGACATGTCTTAAACAGTACTGTATGATGGTCCGTATGTGGGAAAGGGGAATTCTAGTCCTAATGTCTTCCAGACCTCCATGACAACCAATCAGAGAAGGGGGTGGAAGCAGGAGGACTTTGAGATCATGGAGCGTGGAGCACATCTGTATTTGTTTAACTCTTTAAAGGCAAAATCTACGGAGATGCTAGGCTAGATTATCTGTAGTTTCTAGAGTTATCCAAGCAAGCAAACAAAAACTACACCAGCACTACATGTCCAAATGTTTGTGGACACCCTTTCAAGTGAATGCATTCTGCTACTTAAAGTTGCACCCATTGCTGGCACAGATGTGCAAATGCACACATACACACACAGCTTGTCTAGTCCTTGTAGAGAAGAACCGCCAATAGAATAGGACTCTCTGGAGCAGATCAACATCATGAACGTATTGGCACCATGCCTCCCAGGTGTGGGCTGGAGGGGTATATAAAGCCCCCCAGCATTGAGCTGTGGAGCAGTGGAAGAGCTGTGTTCTCTGGAATGATGGTGGTGAGCTAGGGCCGGGTTGGGTGTGACCATCCAACATCCGAACCTCTCTATTGCTCTTGTCGCTGACAACAGCAGGATGAACTCCTTTATAATACCTATAATTTTGTGATGAGTTGGGGAGTTGGGGATGATGAGGTAAGGTGGTGATCATCATCCAACATCCTGACCTCACTAATGCTCTTGTCGCTGAATGCAATCAAATCCTTACAGCAATGCTCCTCCTCCAAAATCTAGCAGAAAGCCTTCTTCCCTGGACAGTAGAGACAGTTACTCCAACAGAAGCAGGATCAGCTCTTTTTAATATCCTTGATTTCAGAAGAAACTAGGAATGAGCAGGTGTCCCAAAACTTTTGTCCATTTAGTGCATTATCGGTATCAAACACATCAATCTAGAGTGGAACGACAGATCACAAATAATATGCAAAACACGCCACAGAATATATGAACTCTCCAAAATGAGATAATATGAGTTAATGGTAAGTCCAGGAAGACGCAGACCTGTAGCCTCATCGCTGAAAGGTCGCAAAAGGTCACGAGAATAAGAGCAGAATGAATAACAGCAACAGTAATAAAACACCTGCCCGAACATCAAATAAAGCATGAGGCATTCCAGTCATTTCACAGGCTTTATATTCAATTAATTATTTTTGGTTGTATTACAATAATCGTGCGCCAGTCGCACATGACTAATGACGAGAAAGGTAGCCTAGCCTCAGGAGAAAAGTACCAAAAACCACGAGTCAGCGCAATGTTCTAATGCTCATGTAAATACATTTCCATTAGGAAAATAACATCCCCAGTGGCAACGTCTCCCCTGATATTTCCACGCAGCATTACTCTCCGGCACAAGCTCATATCTCTTCCTAGGAACAGACTTAAAACAATTAGCGATCGACTCCGTCCGCAGATTCATTGTTAGGCAGTCGCTCCGCAGTCGCACGGCCGAGGCAGAATTACAACACTAAGCCTGTCTGATTGTCTGACACATCATACTTCTTACCCATAATTCCCTGTTTTCCCACAGAGCACGGGGTTGAGCGGATAACTCCCTGGCCAGCTTGTGATACACTGATGATTACAAATGAACAGAGAACAGGAATCACCTCCTTCTGCCCTTCCAACACTGATGTGCCTAACATCTGCATACCACCCACGCATACATTAGCATACATTTACATTATAACACCTGTTCAATTGAATCACTTATTCAAAGTAGGCCGGTTTCTCTCCATTACTGTGGAGGAGAAGACTGTACTCAAACTTTACAAAGTTGGTTATGGAGCTGAGTACTGCATCATAGCACTGTATGAGATTACTGAAAATACTATATAATATCTAAATATGCTGATCAGCCCATATGAGAAAAATATATACCTGTGTATTTTCGTACTGTATCTATATACATTATGTATATTGGAATATGTTTTCAGATATAGAGATACTTTATATTATGACATACAAAACAGCCTTTTTTCTATTGGTACATTAATTTAATCTAGTACATGCTACTTATGAGAGATTGCATGCACTATATGGACAAAAGTATTGGGACACCTGCTCAGTCATTGTTTCTTCTGAAATCAAGGATACTAATAAGAGTTCATCCTGCTTTTGTTGGAGTAACTGTCTCTTTTGTCCAGGGAAGAAGACTTTCTGCTAGATTTTGGAGGAGGAGCACTGCTGTGAGGATTTGATTGCATTCAGAGACAACAGCATTAGTGAGGTCAGGATGTTGGATGATGATCACCATCCCACCTCATCATCCTCAACTCCCCAACTCATCATAAAAGTACTGGATGGAGCTCCACCACCATCATTCCAGAGAACACAGTTCTTCCACTGCTCCACAGCTCAATGCTGTGGGGCTTTATACCCCTCTATAGCCCACGCCTGGTTTCAGGCCAGGTGCCGATAGATTCATATTTATCTTTATTGTCTTATTCTATTGGCAGTACTTCTCTACAGGGACTAGACAAGCTGTGTGTGCATGTGTCAGCACAGTGTGCAATGTAAAGAAGCTCCATTCATTAGAACTAACAATTAGTACTGTATAGTAAACATGTATATTTTTGTGATATAACCTTATATTGAAATTGAATTATACTATTATTTAATATAAATTAGCATTTATATTATTAAATATGTTTAATAACTGATATTATATAGGTTATCTTGTGTGCATATGAGTACACAAGATTAACCTGTATCAGTACCTGCTGTATAAAGTACTTCTACATTCACACACGTACATCTCCAATGAAAAGAATCAGATCAGAAAACCTCACATCAGCAGATACAGAAAGTTGGTTAATTGGACAAAATCCTCAGTGTAAGTGAATTAAGTAGACCTTTTTATTATTTCACATTAAAAATATGTCTGCAGGATAAAATTGTAATTGTACAGAGACATGGTCTTATTTCCCTCTATATATTGATTACATTTGCACATTCAGTGAAAAACTGCAGAAAGAATCTAAATGCTATGAGGAAATGCCAGATAGGACAATCAAATAGAGCAATTGGGAACAGCCACTGTCTCAAAAGTGGCAAAAAAGAAACTGCATATGAAACTCCATATATTCAGTCAACTTTTTCCTTTGCAATAACAAACTTCCACAAAGACGCAGTACATCTCATTCATATTGTGTGTTTTAATATTTTGTCACAAAGTATCGATTCTTACTTTGTGTTCATGGTGTTACGCTTTTTACACAGTTTTATATCAGGTTTTTATATTTTTAGTTTTCTTTATTATATTTCTTTTTTACTCAATTTACTCCCTAATTTAGCTGAACAAGTGAACCCACCCACTTCCTAGGACTCCCCCAATCACTTGCACTTCTCTCTACAATTTAAGGGTGAGGAGAAGCACATGCCTTCTCTGTGCATTCACTGGTGTTTAGGTATCACTTTACTTGGGTGGTCCATTCTAGACGCCTTGTGCATGTTCACCTGACATTCAACATTCAACTGAACCTTCATCTTGCCCTTGAATTAACGCTAAATTCTAGAAAGGTTAGAGTTGGGATTAAAGTTAAGGTTCAGGGTTAGGTGAAAGGATAGTGGTAGGGTTTGGGTTAGGTGTAGGGATAGTGTTAGGGTTTGGGTTAAGTGTAGGGATAGTGTTAGGGTTTGGGTTAGGTGTAGGGATAGTGGTAGGGTTTGGGTTAGGTGAAGGGATAGTGTTAGGGTTTGGGTTAAGTGTAGGGATAGTGGTAGGGTTTGGGTTAGTGTTAGGTGTAGGGATAGGGTTAGAGTTAGGTATAGAGATAGGGTTAGGGTTTGGGTTAGGTGAAGGGATAGTGTTAGGGTTTGGGTTAAGTGTAGGGATAGTGTTAGTGTTAGGGTTAGGGTTAGGGTTAGCATTAGGGTTAGGTTTAGGTGTAGGGTTAGGGTTAGAGTTAGGTATAGAGATAGTGTTAGGGTTTGGGTTAAGTGTAGGGATAGGGTTAGGGTTAGGGTTAGGGTTAGGTTTAGGTGTAGGGTTAGGGTTAGGGTTAGGTATAGGGATAGGGTTGGGTGAAAGGATAGTGTTAGGGTTAGGTTTAGGTGTAGGGTTAGGGTTAGTGTTAGGTGTAGGGACAAAGTTAGGATTGGTGTTAGGTGTAGGGATACTGTTAGGGTTAAGTTTAGTGTTAAGTGTAGGATTATGGTTAGGTGTAGATGTAAGGATAGTGTTAGTGTTGGTGTTAGGTGTAGGGTTAGTCTTAGGGTTAGATGTAGGGATAGAGTTAGGGTTAGTATTAGGTGTAGTTGCTTCTGAACACCTTTGGAATCTGTGGTTGTCAATGTTCAACATGAGGACTAGATATATATGCAGAATATTCTATTATACTTGTGGGCCAATATCAAATATTTGCATATATTCCAAAAAAATGTGCTAGAAATATGTTTCAGATATATTAATTATCCCTATGGGTCAGTATCAGGTATTGCAGTGCTTTTCCAAAAATATTAAACATTGAGGTTTGATTCCTCGCCTAGGTGATTGTGCACTGTGCCAATTACAGTCCTTGGGCAAGACCCCTAACACTACATTGGTCGACCTCTGTAATACAAGTAACCTGGTATGTTGTTCTTGTCATATAATATATATTTTTACATTTGAGTGCTATATTGGACAGACTTTGGGCCAAAAAAGTACTGTATATTATTTATCCATATGGGTTGATAGCAAAATCTCACTGCCTTTCCAAACATATAAAACCTAAAAATCCTAACCTAAAAAGTAATCAATTTAGCATTTTGAGAAACGTGCAGCGAGACATTGCTGACAAGCTCTTATTCCAAATGATTTCTGAATATTAAAAAATCTTTTGTCTCTCAAGCTTAGGGTGATGAACTGCAAATGTAAACACAAATACCACCCAGCTAAGGACAACAATGACACGTTTTAATCCCCATTTAAGCTGCACTTAATATGCAGTGCAGCCTGTGCCAAGACAACAATCATGGTTGCATAAATAAAGAAAGAAAAGAAACAGTTCATTTCCTCATGAACTGAGAATTAGCATGCTGCAAGTCCAATAACTTTTATGAGTATTAGTCTAGGTGAAATAACTTTTATAATCAGAGCAGTAACACTTCAATTTCATCCGTTATAGATAACCATTGCTGTTTAATGGACCATTTCATTACTTTTCCCTCGTAACTTATAATTAACCTAACCTTAAGATAAACCAGTATCAGAGTGGCAGAACACCGTCTTCCCATCAAGTGTTCAAATGAGGAAACGTTTTTTTTTTTGCAAGATAAATTCTCTATGCTAGACAAAGTTTCACGCTAAAGAAAGCGGTTGAGTGCTGCTGTCCCTTTAAAAGATTGCCCAGTGAAGCATTTGTCCAGTTCGCCATGTGAGGGAGCTCTGGTCAAAGCAAATCTTGTTCCTGCATGGTCTGGACCACGGCTGGGGGGAACTATAGGAGACAATATGAAGGGCTACTTCTTTAAAAGGTGGGTGGAATCCTTAGTACAAGACACTGAGGGATTTGTAAAGATGCTGAACCCTGCATCATTATTAGTACTTAATACTCATAGCAGATCTATTTTAAATTCCCCTCTGTCAGGTTGAATGCAACCTCCACAGTCATTTAACACACATACACACACACTGTAGAGTTCTGTCACTGCTGGTTTGCAAGGAACTATATCATCATAGCTCAGGGAAGTGGGAGATATTCACAGTGGAACTTCAATTTGGTGGCTTTTTGAAGCTTTTTGTCTTTGGAGGTTACTGTAGCGCTATGATGCTGAGACATTCCTTGATGCTGTCTGTGCATTCATTTCTTGTATCAGAAACTAACAATCAAATGCATAGAGAACACACTGTACTTTATGGTATGTACTGTATTGCTACTGTGCAGAAACAAATCAATAATAAGTCCTTAATGATGTAAACTGCATTCTGAATGTACAAGCACACCAGCTCTGAAACTGCTGCAGTGCAACCAACAACAAAGGTACCACAGTCCTTTAACTATGCAGTGAATAAAAGCACTGTAGCAGACAGAAAACATCCCCACGTGCGTTTTACTGTCCAATGTGGACGTGAACGGGTCACAGCTAGTCCAAGTCTCTAAGGTCTTGCAAATGCTGGGGAGGCCATATATTTATTTTCAGAAAAGAGGACACTGGAGGACACACGGGCCTCCACTGTAGTGATTATGTTGTGTCTGGGGGTTTCAAGTAGGCCTAAGTTTTAGAACCACACAGCTTGTCTAGACCCTGAAGAGAAGTACTGCCAATAGAAAAGGACTCTCTGGAGGAGATCAACATCATGCACCTATTGGCTCCATGCTGCCTAATGCCAGGCGTGGGCTAGTAGAGGGGTATAAAGCCCCCCAGCATTGAGGAGCTGTGGAGCAGTGGAAAAACTGTGTTCTCTGGAATGATGGTGCTCCATGCAATACTATGGGAATGTATTGCTCGTCACTGACTGCAATCAAATCCTGACAGCAATGCTCCTAGAACATCTAGAAGAAGGCCTTCCTTTGACAGTAGAGACAGTTTTTCCAACAAAAGCAGGATAAACATTTGGGGAAAAAGGATTTTACTGACAAATATGTTTTGTCCCTATAGTGTATCAATGTTTTCTTTTTTTATGCATATGAAAAAGCCTTGCCAACACAGCTCCAGGTGCAGGTCATTTAGGTTTCCTACTGCTCCAGTTTGGTAGCTAGCTAGCAAATTCTTAGTTACATTTATAACTAAGAATAAATGGCCATACACAGGCTAGTGAGCTGTGGTGTGACCAGCATCATCATGAGCACTTCATCCCAACAGCAGATCAGTTTTATATTTCATCTAATAAACGCACATCCTCTCGGTCAGGGGAAATGCAAACCCCAAAGTCATTACACAGACACATTATAGAGTGCTGATTTCCGCAGCACTTCCTCATATTTCAAGGAACTGTAAACCCCTCATTCTATGTTATATCAAAGGACAATACAGAGAGAATCTTTGACAGACATTTAACAGTAATATGGGGCGTATCTCTTAAATCTGTCCTCTTCTGAATCCAAGTACCCCCATTATTCTCTTATAAACCAGTGTGATCGTCCACTCCGTCAGCAAAAATGGGTTCTACATAGTCCTGAAGAAAGACTATTTGACTTGTAACAATACACAGCACTTTCACTCTTTGTATTTTTAGTATTTGTATATAATGTAGACCATAAAACAACGCTATTTAAGCCAATCAATAATATAGTCCTAAATTTCCAATCAGACAGCAATCCAGACCCTACCTATCCCATCACTACTGGATCTTATATTTCCTTTTCTATTAAGATTTCCTCCCAGCTGCCCCAACTTAACTTTAGTTAACAAAACAAAAACAACCTTCAACATTGGTTGAACCTTCCACTCTCTAATTGGCAGAATAACCACCATCAAATATATCAAAATGACAATATTGCCAAAATTAAGTGATGGATCAGTTAATCCTCCTCCATTTAACCTAGTTACAGATTTATTATCTCCAAATTCCACTAGAAAAACAATCCAAATATGCTTTCATGTGCACTCTTCAAAAATAAAGGTGCTTCAAATGGGTTCTTTAAGCAATTCCATAGAAGAGACAGTTTTAAAAGAGCTGAGAGTGTCAAGAACTTAAAAAAAATGGCAAAAAAACCCAAAAACTCTTTATATGGATTTATGGAACATGTAGAGGTTCTTTAGACACACAGTATATCTCTTTTACAAACAAATTTTTCTCGGAGCACCCTTATTTTCAAGAGTGTGGCATAACCCAGACTTTCCAGTGGCCAAAAACAAACAACAAAAACATTTTTTATTAAAAAATGCAAAATTTAATAAAACAATGTAACAAAATTATAATAAAATCTACAACAGAAGCAATGAGCATAATGGAAGCAACAGCAACAACCTTTTAATATTTACATGACAAAATAATCTATATTGGGAGCATTAATTAAAACGACACCTTGGTTTAAAGAAGGAGGCAGATACAACAAAGAGACTTGAGGTTTTCTACGATGGTGCTGTAACATACAAAGTGTCAACTCTTAATAGAAACTTAAATAGAAATAGGCATCAAATACTGCAGACATCAACACCAATTTCTTTATTCTCAACCTTGTAGTATATTTATTAGCTATGCAGATGTTCATAGACCTAAAGGAATGGTATGGAGTTGAGGAATAATATAGTAAGGCCCATGGGTTAGAGATCCATTCCCAGGCCTAATGGTCACGAGTCTCCTTTCCAAGAGAAGTCCTTCAAAGAACATCTCAACCTGGAAAAAGCCACCAGAAGATAAGATAAGATAGCACTTCATTGATCCCCAAGAAAATTGCAGGAAGTAACCATTCTCTTGAATATTTGGACAGCTAGTGTACTTTATCATAGTTCAATGCAAGCAGAATTAATACAATTTGGGGAGTTTATGGCTGAATCTTGCAAGAACCACACCCCACACTGTAGCGCACACAGTAACACATACAGTGCAGGTCTAAGAGTCAGGGAATCAGTAGGTTGTTGCTGTTGTGGGCAGAGCTACTGTACAGTTATCTGTACAGTCTAGCATCTTCAAGCTCTGGGGTAGTGAACCAAGAGAGCCCGATCATGTCAGTGAGTGAACACCACCTTACAGTTCTGCAGTTATGGCTACTGGACTGACTTTGGTAATTGCTGTAATTTGTTGAAATTCTGGTTGCACGTCTAGTTTGCCAATTGTTCAGTTGATTGCTGAGAAATCGCTGAAAACTTTGAGAAGACGTTGTTCTCAAGTACACTTATCATTTCCTAGGGAATCCATATCGACCACTGAGCAACAAATGCCATTTTAGCTCAATCAAGAAACGCTACAAGCTTTCACTGAACTGTACAACAGCATCCGTTTGTATGTGTGCATGAGGTCCTTGTGTGTGTATGATAGTTTGTGTGTGTGTGTGTGTGTGTGTGTGTGGGCGCACTGTTTGTTGCCTGCGGTGTAGTCTGAATGTGAGCATTAGCAGTAAGCTATTACTGCAAATGTCAGTGCATCAGCAGCACTCTACCTGATTATGTCAATACCAGCTGACATCTGTGCTGTTCACAGATAATAAAGCCGAAGCTGCAGCGCGCGGCACATGACTGCAGGGCAAGAGGGAAATTAAAAGGAAATAACGGAGCGCTGACCTTGGGGACAGGTATTAGCCGAGGAGCTCATTCACAACCTGAGCCGTGTGAGATATTTCTCATTGTTTTCTATTGTTAGCATGTGACGACCTCGCTCCTACTGCAGACAGTGTCCCTGCACAGGTGACATTTAAAAGCCGACGGCTTGAGATGTGGGGGGTGAATATGGAGACCTGTGGAGAGCGCTTCTCATTAATCGCGTCACCATTATTGTAGCGGCCAGACTTGTCTGACTTTGGTTTTGGCACTGGGGGAATAAAGTCAAAGGAGCAATTTGGTGGCTATTTGCCAAGTCTGAAGGGCAATAACCACTGACTCGGACTAGGTTCTGTCCTTTTTTGGACCCCCAGTGTTGGTGGCTCTGCTCTGTGTGATAGGGGGAGTGCTAGCTGGTGGGTGGGAAGTTTGGACACATCTGGTTGAATGTGGGCTGATCTTCATTTAAAAAAAAAAAACATCTCACCCAGATGATAGGGCGACCTATGGGGGGGGGGGGTGTCCACTATAGTAAGGATGTCATGGCTGGGGGGGGATTCAAGTATGCCTAAATTGTAAGCTGAGCTGAAAGGAGGTGATTTGCTTATATAGGCTACTAAGGCTATTTATTGGTCTTGCAAAATGAGTACATGTGTGGGTATTAATGTACATTAACATTAACTGCAGCTGCAGGGTTTGAGAGGTATTTCCACCCTCACACACACACTCAAACACACACACACACACACACACACACACACACACTGCCATGATCCTACAACTTAGGCCTACTTGAAACCCCCCAGCCAAGACATCCTAACTATGGTGGAGACCCTTGTCCTCTTTTTTGAAAACACAAATATGGTCCGCCTAGCATTTGTATCAAATGTTTGATGATGATGATGATGATGATGATGAAGGTACTGCACTTTGTACAGTGAAATGTGTCCTCCTCATTTTACCCATCTGTTGTAGTGAAAACACACACAAACTACTGAACTAGGGGCAGTGAGCACACACACATTCAGAGCGGTGGGCAGCCAACTCCAGCGCCCGGGGAGCCCTGTCATCAATACAGGACCCGGAGCTCTAACCGCTGAGCCGACACTGCCCCGATGATCAGCGCACGTTCAACCAGGTGTGTCCAAACTTTTGACTTTTGGTACCGTAAAGGTAAAACGAAACACCGTTGCTGTAAAAAGAGATCTGCACTGACACCTCTGTTTCTGTAATTAGTTATCCTCTATCCGCAGGCCCTCAAGTGGCTGCCATTCATGACATTTAATCTCTTCTCCTTTAAAAATGCGATACTTCACTGATGTCGCAGCTGTCAGGTACAGGAAAGACTGGACACAGACGCAGACCGGCTTTAATAATAACAAGCTTGAAAGCAAATACAGAATCAAGGTAAAAGTCAGCAATGCGGAAAAAAAAAAACAATAGAAAGGCTTGAAAAAACACGATATAGCGGTCTAGGCTCAAAAACCAGGGTACACACAAGAAGAAAATGACAGAAGACAATGGTCTGAATCTCATAAAAGACAAGTCATGTCTAGACCACAAAACAACACAGCAGTGCGCAGAACCCACACGACTCTTTTCCTTCTTTCCCCCTTTCAGATTTGCATTTATGATATTATTTAATTTTGCAGGAGTGACTAAATGCTGTTGCACACACAATGCCGTGCCTAACCACTAACCCTGATCCTGATCCTAACCCCAACCATGATCCTGATCCTAACCTTAATCTCAACCCACAACCTAACCCCAACCCTGATTCTAATCCTAACCTCAACCCAAAACCTACCCCTAATCCTGCTCCTGATCTTAACCTCAACCTCAACCTCAACCTCAACCTAAACCTAAACCCAAAACCTAACCCTAACCCCGATCCTAATCCTAACCTTAACCTCAACCCAATACCTAAACCAGCCTAACCACAACCTAACCTTAACCCTAATCCTAATCCTAACCTCAACTCACAACCTAACCCTAACCCTGATCCTAATCCTAACCACAACCTCAACCTCAACCTAAACCCAAAACCTAACCCTAATCCTGTTTCTGATCTTAACCTCAACCCACAACCTAACCTTAACCCTGATGCTAATCCTAACCTCAACCTCAACCTAAACCCAAAACCTACCCCTAATCCTGTTCCTGATCTTAACCTTAACCTCAACCCAATAACTAAACCAGTCTAACCACAACCTAACCTTAACCCTGATCCTAATCCTAACCTTAACCTCAACCCAAAACCTAACCCTAACTCTGTTCCTAATCCTAACCTTAACCTCAACCCAAAACCTAACCCTGATCCTAATCCTAACCTTAACCTCAACCCAAAACCTAACCCACAACCGAATCCTAACCCTCAACCTGGCCTTTTAATCCAAGTCTAGTCCAGTTAGTCTCCAATTCCAGACTGGTGTCAGCAGCAGGTCTACAGCAGCTGGTTGAGGGTGGTGAGATGGTCTGTATTAGAGCTGTTAGATGATCAGTGGTTTAAGGGTTTAAGTGCATCTCATGTTCATTAGCAGGTAACACATAAAAAAGTCCAAGAAATCAGTGGGTGTAAAAATACTCCCAACTGACAGTGTTTCAGCCTTGGGCACCGTTTAGAGATGTGACATCAAAGCTCGAGCTTGCTAATCCTTCACCCCTGCCCCATGCAGGTGAACACAGGCTGGAGTGGGTGGGTACCTGATTTGCAGAGCTAAACACAGTGGGCTAGTGCGGAGGGGCGGCTGGGGGGGATGTGGAACAGGATTAGAACAAAGTAATCCTCTCAGTGGAAATGCAGCGAGACGCATACGCGAACACACACACACACACACACACACACATACACACACACACTTGCGTATAAACAGTACGGGTGCCAGAGGTTGAGCAGATAAACAGTGCACTCTGTGTACACGTCTCCTCAGTTTATTCTTCCTCAACCTACCCATTAATTTCTACATGCACTGGCAATGTGAGAAAGTTATTGAAATGAATTTAATGAATTTACACAATTGAACATACAACCCAGATCCTAGCAGGCTGGCCTGGAATAAGCTAATTCTGCTTAATGATTGACTGACTGACGGACCTTGTTGATACGTGCATGTACAAGAACTGCCTAGAGGAGACCATCTCTCGTACTTAGTATCTGTGCTGCTGAGAGAAGATGTAATCTAAGGTGAGCTGAGCAGACATGTATAAAGTACTAGAGACTCAGACTTGAGGAAAAATACAGGTGCTCTATCAAAAAAGTGACCTGAGTAGAAGCAGAAGTGTCTTTAAGCTCCAGACTTGAGTGGAAGTACTAAAGTACTCAACATTTTCATACTTAAGTACTGCAAGTAGTTTAGTATTCTAAGATTTACTACTTAAGTACTGAAAGTAAAAGTACAGTACTGTGTTCTGTAGTTCTTCCAGAAAGCAGTCAAAAGTTTGAGTATCAGTGATTCTTTTATTTCAGATGCTCAGACTTAAGGCCTGTCTCAGTTCCTCTGGCTGTAGTAGAAGCACAGGACTGTAGAAGACAGAGTTCATGAACACGAGTCTTCAGTTACTCTCTAAACTAACTCAGAACTGACTCGACTCGCCACATACAAGAGCTTCATCTGTAAAACCAGTGAGGAGAGCAGCTGAAACCCTGAGCTTCACTCTCTGTAAACTCAACTACAGCTGAAAGAGCTCAGGCCATTCAGACACATACGAGTATTTGCAGGAGGTGAAGATGGAGGAGTTTCTTCTGGTGGTTCTTCGTCTTCTTCAATCTGGAGAGAAACTAACAGAGCTCCAGCGTTAGTGTCCTCAGAGGAAGAACGGCAGCATGCTCATTTACAGCTCGGTCGCCTGTTCTGCTTAATGTTGAGGCAGCTTCATCGAACCCGGTGACGGTGCCATCTAGTGCTCTGGTGGTGATGACGTGGGTTTGAAATGATTTGTACTGTTTTATGATTGTAACCAGTAACGAAGCAGCATGTAATCAATGTAATGGAATAAAAGTATTAAACTCATCCAAAATATGCAGTGAAGTAAAAGTGGAAGTAGGAGAAAAAGCTATCTCTGGAGCTAAGGTTGGGTCTCATTGCTTGAAGTGGGAAAGTGGTGCAAAGACGTTCTGTGGAATTAATGCAAAGTCCATAGCAATAGTATGTCAAGTCAACATTGCTACCATAGAATTAGTAGCATGACGCCCAACAACCTCACCTCAGCACCACTACCACGGAATGCTAGGAAGAAATGAGACAATATTTGGAATATTTGGATGTGAGATTAGATTATGTGATTTTTTTTGTTTGTTTTTATTTATTTTTAACTGTTATTCTTAATTTAACCAAAGTTTTTATGTCTGTATGAATTACAAGGGAGTCAGCTCATCACATGTTCTCTAAACTAGCTGTCCCTGCATTTTATTGTAATCCTATGGGATTTGTTAATCATTAGAGATTTTATAGAAAGGTTCTACAGGAATTTAAGGCATGCAGCTTTTCACTGTGTAAGTTATGGTTATGTAAAATATCCTAGTCCTTACAGTGTTTCTTATATTTTTCATCATTTTATGCACAGAACTTTCTTTATTTTACATCTATCCAAGTCATGCTGAAAGAGCTGTACTAACCGAAGACAAAAACAAAGACTACGACATCCACCATTTGTGTTGGACCTCTTGTAGACTTGAGTAAGCTGATGGATATATGATGTGTTGGGCCAGTAGTGCCTCCAAAGACCATGTGAACATTGTTAGGTGAACCCTGAAACATGGCGTCAAGCAATTTTGAGAATTTCTTGTCAGGCACTCGGTATCGCGCCCTCCCCAGGGGTGATCCCGAGCCGCCGCCCACAGGCCCAAATAAGGACTTTCTGTTTGTTTCTGTTGATTCGTTCATTTGAGTCGATTCATGTTCATTTGTGTTCATGTGTGTTTGGTTCACATTCTTTTGTGTTGATTCATGGTTCATGTGTTTCACCTGGGACTGGGGGTACTTAAGGAGCCTCAATATCATAGTTCTCGGCCAAGAATTGAACCGTCTGGAACCTCTAGGACACCCTGAGGTTTCTCACCCTGAGGATTTCGGTATGTTCAGATCAACTCCGGTTCTTTACCCACTTACAGGAGTAGGTAAACTCCTGCTACTCACACAACTAGCGATGCTCACTCGCTTCCTGTCAGGATTCTCAGGTTACCCACATCCAAGCAAGGCGACCCACGCTCGTGGCAGCACGCTGCTATTTCAGGTTAGGTCGGCCTTGCCGTTTGGTCTAGCGGCTGGTTCCCCAGCTCTCCTCGTTTGTTTATTTAGCGCTGCTCTAGTTTCTGCTCATGTTAACCCCCTATCGCCCAGGCTGTAGGATTTAGGATGTAGTTCTAGTTCCCTTTTGGTTTTCCCCTGTTACTTTTCCTTTCACTCCTGCTCGGCTCCCGACCACTCCCAGTCCCAGGTTTGTTGTGTTTGCCATTTCGTTTGTCACGTTTGGGTTTTGTTTACTATTGTACCCACTAGTTGCTGCTCATTTTGCCTCACTTGCCCCTTTTTGTTAACCTGGTTTCGTCAATAAATCTGCTTGCTTTGATTCCATCTCTGCGAGTGTTCATCCATCTTGGTCTGGCCTAACACACCATGACATTTCTCAGCAAAATTATGGCATCCTCTGCCTGGATGTTCCAGCAATTGAAAGATGCAAACACTTTACCCACACCGCAGAATTGACCACAATCTTTAAAAAAGTGTTTTATTGCATCATTAGCCTAGTATCTCCTGTTATAATCTAAAGAAACACACTTCAGATGATTGACTGGCTGATCAATTACCTTGATTATCTAAATTGAGTTAATTTGGCTTTTGGCCTAACTATTTCTTTAAGTATTAAATCTCTTTAACCAGAACTCCAAAGAGATCACATTAATGATGTATTTGGTTTGTTATATAAGATTGGTTTGATATATTAGGTTTTAACTTTAACTTAATTTTTCCACACATGCTTCTGAATAGATAATGGTAGCTATGGTAGGTATGGTATGGTAGGTAACCATACCATTTGATGTTTCAGTCCTCCCCATCAAAACCAACTGTGAAGGTAAAACCAAAATGTAATTGTGCAGTTTAGCACTTATATCCAGCTAACTTAGCTACCAGACAGCTAAAAAGTTTAACTTATTTCTTAAAACTAAAATATGGCTGTTTGATTAAACACTACTAAAGCTAAACCATAAAGAAGCACGACTCCCTGCAAGAAAGCTCTATTTTCACTATCAAATATCACAATTAAATATCACATTTTAAATATTCATCAACTTTTAGTGCTTAAAATGTTCTGTAATAATTTTGCAATTAACTTTTATGATTATGGCATCTGCAGGTGCTTAATTTTAATTATCCTAGTGTTCTTACGAAGTACAATAATCTAAAGTGAGAGCATATTATACAAGCACTCCTCCATCATACATTTCATTCTTGTATCCAAGCCTGCAATTGCCAACTGTGCAGTTTCAATGAGCTACTGTGCAATTGCCAATGGCCACCACATAACTGCCTGGGAAATGGACGGAAAGTGGCTGTCTATTGAAACTGGCTGATAAGCACTGCATTGGGTATGGGCAAAGTAAGTATACGTTACAGTACTGACAGTAATCTGAACAGTGTTCAGAGCTAAGTAACTGCGCTACACTTTTAAGTGCATTTAGAAGAATGTTTTTTGAATATGTGTTATTGATTTCCAACCACAATGGCCGCAGCGGGTATTACAGCAAGTGTCTTAAATGAGGAATTATGGCTGTCTTTGTCCTGGCGGCTTTGCCTCTTGCTTCCTGTAACCTTGTAAATGATCTCCTGAGTACAGAAAAAAAAAATCAGTAGAAATCCATACATAGATTGACAGTTAATTGCAGTCTGATTCAGCAGTGGTGCAGACAAAGACAGAGCTGTAGTCAAATCATCACTCAAAAGGTCCTTTTTTCATTGGAGAAAAAAGTTTCCCTTTTGATGAGTTTCCTGCTGAGAACTGCTCGTTTCAGAGATATATAAATATGCTCTCTGTACAATCCATTCCGTACTCTTCTCATATTATGACCTTTGAATATTTTCTGAGGCTCATTGTGAACTTCCTCTAATTTTCTAGCTATGGGTTACAACTTAATTGCATCATCAGTATGCCTTATAACTGCAGACTACCACTTGCATACTTATGTTAGATCAGCCACTGCAGAGATTGCTATTGAAGAAAAAAAAATAGAAGAGAAGAAAAAGGTACTTGCTTCGTGCTTCACATGCAATAGTGAAGTTAAAAGGGCATACAACCGATGTTGGCATTTAAATATGCTACTTCTTTATCTTTGCATAAATGCAGAAAGCCTCTTACTGAGGCATCCATAAGCTGGCCCAGCTTAGGCCTGTAATTTTTCTCTCATTTATAAGGGTAGAGAAACGTGCAGCACGCACATTATTCAGTTTGCTATGATACTGTATGCCATATTTAATGCACAATAAACTAGTAGTAGCCATACTATAATAAACATTTTGTATATTCTTTAGAGCTGTATGTTAATGAAAAAAAGAAGTCTAGAGGTCAGTGATTTAACATGATATCCAATGATATTAATATAGTCTTCTGTGTTTCTACGATTGGGCTAAAATAAATGATATTGGGCCAATAAATCTGCCTCTGGTAAGTGTGTCATGGAAAATGAGAACAGTGTGCATTTTCCTTTTGCATCAAGTCAGGTCAAATTTATTAGTATAGCTTTTTACAACTGTTGTCGTCACAAAGCAGCTTTACATAATTAGTAATTAGTAAAAGACAGAAAAAAAAGAAATAACATAAGAAGACCCCCATTGAGCAGCCAACGGCCACAGTGGCAAGGAAGAGCTGGAGGAAGAAACCTTGGGAGGAGCCAAGACTCACAAGGGGGACCCGACCCGTCCTCCTCTGATCAGAACTATTAATAAATTATTGATAAAAGTTACCAAACCATCTAAACTGTTGAACTGCTCTGATCATAATCATAATATAATAAGTATTGTGTAGATATTTAATAGTGGTGATATTAATAGTGGCAGATAGTTAAGAGTACATTTAGGTTTGAACATGGTCATTAAACAGGTAGCAGTGGTAGGAGGGTGTGCCGCTGGTCTGGTATGGGTGGTGGTGGGGGCGTGGCCTCATGGTCGGAGTGGTAGGTGGCAGCTGGTCTGACGCAGGTAGAGGGGACCTCAGCGGGCAATCTTCCAGCAGGTCAGGCTGGGTGGTCATTTACTCTGAGAAGGTAAAGAGACAGAGTTAGCTCTGAGAGGATTTTATGGAGAGCAGAGAATGTTAAGCAGTATCAGAGTGTGTATCATCAAGCCATACAAAGCATGATGTGTATGGTTTAATTTGCCTTATGTGACAATGCACATAATTACATAATGTGAGGAGGTGCACATTGCAGTTAAGCTGCTGAAACAATACATTGTGCAGCCCTAATATTCTTGAATATATAATATTCACTATTCTGTAAAACCTAATAAACTATGCTAGTTATCTACAATTATTTTAAGGTATTTAAAGAAATTCTGTAGAAATGTGTGTAGTATTGCTATAGATAGTTTTCTGTTAAATGTGTTAGTCTTTCCACTTTTTCAGTTGATAAGAGGCTTAAAGATTTAGCAGTTTTGATTAGTAAAAAATACATAGTATAAAACTATTTATTCAAAATTATAAGCTGAAATATTCTGATTAAAAAATGAAATATCTAACTTTTCTTAAATTAGTAAATAAAGATTAAAAATAAAATTAGTTGTAAAGATCACTATAATTATGTGTTTTTGGGTTAGAAATCACCTCAGCAAATTACAGCCTTCCATGGCCATTACTGAGGCAGCTGTGGGGTCTAAAGGGTCTAAAAGTCAAACAGTGTCTGAGTGTATTATAGAGCAGTTTTGCTCTATAAAAATAGCAACGAATGCTGAAATACATGGAATAAAATGCCATAATACATAATAAATTAAATTTCTATTCAATCTAAATAAAATGTGACATGGTGGGGAAGGAAATAAACAGAAAATATTATCTCAGTTTCACAACCACAGCTTCAAATCAATTCACTGTTTTCATCAAGCTGACTGACAGAAAAGCAAGCCTAACGCTAACGTGGTGACCATTTCATGCTGCCTATTTTTTAAACATCAACTCAAAAGCAAGGGACAGAAATCACAAGAGAGCTGTCAGTCAGGACTGAAAGCAAAATGGATACTGAAACTGTAATTAACATTGCAACTCATTTAAAAATACATTTCTCCCAGCTTCAGTTTTGCAGGCCTCCTCATTTATTTTTGAAGCAAAAAATATGAAATAGTAAGTAACTGTTAGGGCCGGCCTGTAGAAGGCCGCAACATATGAAAGGGAAAACCACAAAGAATAGATGTAGATGCAGTTTACTTTACTGAGGGCTGTTAAAGAGTTTTAAAGGTCAGATGTCTAGGGGGTATAAAGGTCACCACTCCTGATCTAAGGTCATCTAGGGTCTGCAACAGAGACCATAAAAAAGAGAAACAGAGAGAGAGAAAGAAAAGCCTCTCCTAGAGATATTAGCATAGCGGTGATCAGATGGTCAATAGTACAACAATCCATTCTGGGAGCCAAGATTTACCAACACTTCTGGGAGTCTACCCTGGATCTGAGCCCCCCCCCCCACTACTGGTCTCTAGTCCCTTATTTACCCCAGGTGCATCCCCTAATCACTGCACCTTCCACACCTATTCCACTAGTGGCCAGTAGGGGACACACACAGGGTCGTAATAGTAACCAACCATTACATTGTATTGGAAACAGGCAAATACAAACTCTTTTTTAATTTATTTATTTAACTCCCAAACAACATTCATTAGGAACTGGATGAGCTTGAAAGTGATGGCACTTTCTCATTTGGTGAGTGAAATGAAGTGACTAAGAGTAGGTCATGATTGGTTTAGCTGATGTGTTTATGGTATGAACTGGCTCAGTAAATTGATACACACAGTGATATAACCATCAAATTATTAAAACTGAACCAATACCTAAAACCAGCATGGATACTTTGTTGTGCGACAGTATACAACTATTTCTTAAAAATTCTAAGATGAAATATTCTGATAAAAAATGAAATATCTAACTTTCTAAAATGTAATTAGTTGTAAAGATCATTATAATTGGGTTTAAAATCCCCTCAGCAAATTACAGCCTTCCATGGCCATTACAGTGAACTGCAGAGTGGTTGGCAGAGGCGGCTGTGGGGTCTAAAGGGTCTAAAAGTCAAACCGTCTCCTGAGTGTATTATTGGATCTCAAAACATTTTGTCCTAATCATCTGTTTCACACCTCCTCACGCCCCATTTGTTATTGTTATCACAGTCTAAGTATAGCCTACCCATCAGTTTCCCTGTGCATTGTGAGGTCTTGTTTGTGTTGCTGCTGGTGATTTTGAGACCTGCAAAGACTGCAAAAAAAAAAACTCTTCATGTGTCCATTGTTGGAAAAGCACTGAACAAGAATAGTGTTTATGGAAGGACACCACTGAGAAGGGTGGTGGTACTCAGTTTGATGCTCCACAATGCTTACAAAGACTAAAGCGGAGAAAAGATAACACTGCTTACAAAACACCAAAACCTCATCCATTTATGCATTTAGCTGACACTCTTATCCAGAGCAACTTACAAGGTAACTTACAAAATACCTCATATTACAGAGGTGGGCCACCAGTGGGGTGTTAGGAGTCTTGCCCAAGGACTCTTATCACCCAGACCGGGAATCAAACCCCAGTCTCCCACATGGTGTAGTAGCTCAGTGGCAGTATCTGTTGTGCATACCCACCATAAAACTCATCCCAACTGTGAGAACTATGGTTTGGGGCTGCTTTGCTGCCTCAGGGCCTGGATGTGTTCTAATCATTGAATCCGAAGGTGTATCAACATATTTTACAGGAGGACATATAGGCAGCATTCCATGGCCTTAAGCTAAAGAGATGTTGGGTTATGCAACAAAACGATGAGCCTAAGCACACATGTAAATCAACTAAAGGATGGTTAAAAAAAGAATACTACTGCACAATAACACACTCAAAATTAAACATTAGTTTTACTCTCAATGTTCCTTTAAATAAACCCTTGTCCACTTGCCCCTATATTTCATGTTTACTCTTTTAAAATGGCTTTAAATGAATTATGCTGTGGGCACATTATGCACTGTCTATTCACTTGAATGCTATATGATGTCAGGCTCCGAAAGTAGGAAACTCAAAATAAGTACAGGGCCATAGTGATGGAGGTTCTATCAGCCAGAAGCTGCCTTTGAGTTCCATTTCCACCAATTCCAAGAAATGATGAAAAAAGCCCAATGTGTATATAGTGTGTGTATGCATGTTTGTGTCCATGGTGGTGCGTGTGTGTGTTTGTGAGTTTCTGCCACCTGCGCCCTCACTCTCTCAGTACACACTGGCCATTTTGCAATCATAAGGTCATCCATACACAGAAACTCTATAAAAAGGACTACCCTGGAGACTGGTATAAAAAAGAGGAATAGGTTTCTGCTCCGCTCACTTGAAGAGGTCCACCACTGTGGTTATGTGCTTTTGCTAATCTCAAAAGTGCATTCCCTGAATCGAATCAATGCTTCAACCAAATCATTTTGATTCAAATAATGTCTTTTTGATTGTGAATGATTTGATTTTTGATTGTGAATGGATGATTGATTTATTGATTGATTCTGATTTTACAGCCACATGATGGCATACTTAATGAGAGACAACAGCAACAGATGTCAGGGTGCCCTGGACCACTTTTTGACACTAATGCTTGATTGTTACTGCATATATTTACATAAATAAAATGAAAAATAAAACTTTTTTTTAAATGATCACATTTTAAAATGTATTTTATTAATTAATTAAAATCTATTATATGAATATCATATTATGTAATCTATGTATTCTATATATTTTAAAAAGTGACACCAATCAGCCATGACATTAGCAAGTAGCGGTGAAGTAAAAAACATTGATGATCTTTATCTGCTGTGGCTCCTGTCAAGGGGTGAATATATTAGGCAGCAAGTGAACAGGTCTTGTGGGGTGTTTTTGGTATGCAGTGGTCAGTACCAACCAAAAGTGCTCCAAGAACGGACAGTCGGTGAACCAGCAACAGGGTCATGAGCACCTAAGACTTCTTGATGCAATCTATGGAGGCCCCACCTCTCAACTTACAGATTTAAAGGATCTGCTGCTAATGTCTTGGTGTCCATGCCTTGAATGGTCAGACCTGTTGTGGCAGCACAAAGGGTACCTACACAATATTAAGGAAATGTAGCACTAATGTTATGGCTGATCAACATACAGTTAGCACAAAATATTAGCACAGACATAATGTACAACAGTGTCAATTCGCACTATCCATCGTCATCAGAATGAAATGGGACACTATGGTAGGAGACACAGGAGGACCCTACCATCAACACAGAGACATAGAAAAAGCCAGACCTGCCCTGAGGAAGCAAAGATCCTTCTAGAAGGATGTTCTGTGAAGAAATGGGACCACAATAGACCCTTTTAAACATGGATTCAATTATGTTTTTGAGACTGGATGCCTTGACTGTGTGTGTAATCGAGTCTTAGTCATTGTCAAAGACTACTCAAGACTTTTGGAGTACAATGTATGACCCATTGTAGGAAAGATGGGTCTCTGCCAGATGTCTTAGGTCTTCCAACAGGACAATGATCTAAAGCATACCTCAAAAAGCACACAGAAATGGTTTGAGCACTGAAGAGGTTTAAAGTGGCTAGCAATGAGTCCAAAAGCTAAATCATATAGAATACCTGAGGAGAGACCTGAAGACAGCAGTTAGGAGATAGCACCCTTCAAATTTGAGAGACCTGGAGCAATTGGCATAGAGTGGTTTGCATTAGAGAGATGTAAGAATTCATTCATGGTTATAGAAAATGTTTTATTTCAGTTCTTGTTTCCAAAGGGTCTACTACCAAATATTAAGTTGAGGGTGCCAATAATTTTGTTATAGTCAATTTCTAGAGTACTGTGTAAAATGATTGTTTTTTGTTGCAAACAAAAGAAATAAACATGTGAAAAAATAAGTGCAGGAGTGGCGATATTCTTGCCCATAAGTTATATAAGATATTCTTCTTATTTTTATTACTAATATTAGAAATATAAATTATTTTTGCATTAGTGTAGGCATGTGGTAAAAGCCCTCTGAAGACAACACTTAGATGGTTATTGAGGGGTCATTTAGGGTTGCAGCTAAATTCTACAGGAAGGTATATCTCCAGTAGAAAGGTTGGTAAGTGTTGTTGTAGACTAAATTTAAGTACTGTTCTCTACAGATGTTGATAGATTTTCAATTACAACCACAAAAGGAGTGTGCTCTTGTCACTCTGTTGGATGCCACTCTGTTCAGAGATAAATATTTCCTGGTTCTAGTCTGGTTGCACTGCTCTGAGGTGGTCCTGAATTTTATTACAATCACGCCAACAGAGAAGAGCAACACACCCAATGTTTTTAGCCTGTAAGATATGACAGGTCTAAAGAGCTCACTGACTGTTCTAAATGCTTTTAAAATCTGCTCCTAGATACAAATGCCATGCCTATTGTAAAGTGCCAAACAGGGTCAGACACTCACAGAGCTAAAATGTGAAGGAGGCTTTACTGGGATAATCACAGCCTGTTTGTAAGTTCGTAATCGATACACAGTCCAAGGTCAATGCCAAAAGACAGATGAAAGACAATTAATCCAAAAAGGGTCAAGGCAAAAACATAATCCACAATACAGCTAAAGGGTTGTAATCAGGAAATTAAAACACAGGCAAAGATCCAAAGGGCGAACCAAGAGGCAACATCAAAAAACACAAAAAAATGTCACTAAATGGAAAATACTCATAGATCAGTAAACTCTCAGTAGATCTCCAGAATGGGATACAATACCTGGTATTTAAGCCCAGGCTTAAATACTAATCTAAGATAATCACATAATCAAATACACAGGTGCTAGTCATTAGAATTAAGGAGAGCGAGAATATGCATGTGAGCTTGAAGTCACATGAGGAGTCTTCTGGGAGATCGAGTCCGGATGTAAAGAGGCATTCGGCGGATGTGTGACATCTAAAATTGTATATATACTCCTTAACCCTTCCTTCTCTCTCTTCTGAGCTGTGCAATGCTGGTGTGAGCCTGTTTGTGGATGGATGTTGCCTCAGGCCTGGCCTCTGGAACGGTTTTCCTGCTGTGTGAAAGGTTCTCTCTTTGTCATAACCCTCTGAACCCCTGTGTTTTTCCTTCTTCCTGTCTCTCCTATGTATCAAGGAGACCTGTTCCTGCTTTTCCTCATTATTTCTATTTGGACAGTTATTCTATTGCTATTGTGTTATTTGTTGTGTTATCGGGTGTCAACCAAAGGTGAATGGGTTCACCCGTCCTGGTTTATCTCAAGTTTCTGTCTGTTTTTCTTGCCAATGTTGGCTTACATAAAATAGACTCAGACCTACAATCATTATGAAAAGCAATAAATAAATCTCAACTGAATATAATTGTCCCTTTCCCTTTTGGTCATGAAATCATGATTCAACAATACTTGGCTAGATAAGAAACCATTTGTCCATTTCCCCTTTTCACCAAAACAGGGAGACATTTACATCTATATTGGGAGTCACATCATATCGATGACCCAATATAGATGTAAATACCCTTGAATTAAAGCATCTCATAAGCGCATATTTACTGTAATGGCATTTTAAACCCAATGTCCTGGAGTATAGAGCCAAAACAACGAAAACTATCTCTGTCCATTACAGACTACTCTGTACATGCCTTGAGGCTCTGACTGAAGATGGAATTCTTTTTTTTCTTTTTTATAGTAATAGCCTCGACTTTATAGAGAGTGTAGCAGTTTATGTGAATCTCCCCTTCAAAAGTATTTGAAGTAAATGACTTTTTTTTATTTCTAAGGGGAAATAAGTTCACATCCTCTACAAAGAACACCTCTACACATTCTAAAGCATAGATTAATTATTATTTATTAGCTTAATTTAACACATTCCAAAAAGCTTTAATGTGGCCTGCTGCTTTTAATTTTTCCTCGTTTTCTGGGCACTATGGTGTGTGTGCTGGGGAGACTTTGGTCTCTGTCTCTGAGAAGGTTGGTGTGCTCTCTTGAGTGTCCATGTATGATTCCTCTGGGTACCCTGGTTTTCTCCTACTTCCCAAAACCACACATGGTAACTTAATTGTCTAAATTGTCTTTAGGTGTGAATGGATATGTGTGTGGTAACCTGTGATGGACTGGTGCCCTGTCCTGAGCACTCAATGATTCCCAGTTATGATATGTTTACAAAGTGTATATCAAGCAAGAGGAACTACGACAGTAGAAAGCACAAAAAAGAGTGAGACAGATAGGTCCAGGAAGAGAGTGATTAAGCACATTCCCTGCAGAGCGCAAGTTACATAAGGGAATTGGGTATTCAACGGCTGATAATGATACCTGGTGAAGCTTCATTTTTCATGGTTAAATTTGCTTTAGTTGAAATAATACACTAATACATTATTCAAACTTCTTTTATATGTTCAAATAATCCATTTATGCAAATGATCCTCAGCTGTAATGGATCATCCTACAATATTTGAGGACAAGGTGTAGCATAAGGACCAAAAACAGAGGGTACTTCTACATCCATTCAGGCTGCATAGGATTCAGCATAAAAAGGTTTCAATAACCTTGAGAGCTAAGGGGAGATAAGGGCTGGACTGTCTGATAGCTTTGATTTTGCATACTGTATTTGGGACATACATTAGATTGTTCTGTCTCTTCAAACACAAAACAATACTCTAATTAATTAATCTAATTAATCACATTTAGTTTATGAATAGGATCCAATAAACTACAAACACACATAGGCTTGATTACTGACAGCCCTAAACATTGCTTTTTTCTTTCAGAAATGTGAAGTAGGATTTCTATGATGCAACCAAAAGAAATTCCAGAAGAGATGAAAAGAAACTTATTAAAGATATTGTTTCTCCTTCGTCTAATTCTTCTCTTTTGTCTTCTTCTTCTTTTCAATAGGATTTCAGTAGTAATCCGATAACCTACCAATTACTTTGACAGTGCTTGGAAATGCATATGATGAAAGGAAATGCTTTTTTTGAAGAATTCACAGCACATATTGTCCAAAACCCTTTTTCCATGTTTAGGAATACCCATTCCTCTGTCCCTTTCTTTGCATATTAGAATTACATTAAAATAAGATAGGTATATGAGTTCCATGACATCTTGAAACTCATTTCATCTCCATGGCACATCATACAAAAAAGCTATTTCCTAAAGTTGGGTGCCAGCAAAAGGGCATTTCCAAATGAAACCACCTCTGAGCATGCCTTATACTCTGGACCCCTAAGCATGATTGATTTATATAGTGTGTGTGTGAGTGATTTATTGAATGGGGGCTTGTGAATGAATGGAATACTGATCCCCAATATTTCCTGGGATGGGCAGCTCATTTCCCCATGTAGTCACATTTTTTTTTGAAAAAAATATATATAGTAAAGCAGATAGAGAAGCAGAAGCTGTATGTTGTGAAGAGTTTTTTTTGCTGTACTATTAGAAGGCAAACCCTAAATTGCATAATTAATTACACAGTTAATTTACTTAGGTACATTTACATTTACGGCATTTAGCAGACTTATCCAGAGTGACTTACAAAAGTGCTTCGCTATTGGCTATTACTCAAGAATAACCTTAGCTGAGTTGAATAGTCTCAGAATACATTCAATAATCAGACCTGATAGCACTAAAACCACCTTCCTAATATTGACTAGATCCCCCTTGTGCCGCCACAACATTTGAGACTCCACAGGACCTCTGGAGGTGTCCTGTAGTATCTGGCTCCAAGACTAACGTTACCAGCAGATGCTTTAAGTCCGGTAAGTTGTGTTGTAAGGCCTCCATGGATTGCATCACTGAGTCTTAGGTGCCCATGACCCTGTCATAGGTTCACCGGTTGTTCTTTCTTGGAGCACTTTTGGTAGGTACTGACTACTGCATACTAAATGATATTTTGGACATGTTCTGACCCAGTCATTGTCCAGAACATCACAGTTTGGTTCTTGTTGAAGTGTCTCACGCTTGTCCATTTTCCTGCTTTTAACACCTTCATCACCTTCAAGAACTGACCGTTCACTTAGAGCCTAGCATATCCACTCCTTGACAGATTACCTATGTTTTTCACTTCAACTGTCATTACTTTTTGTCTCTGAGCTACAAGTGAGAAATATCTATCAAATGACATCTTGATTTTGTAATGACAACGCCAACATCTGCAGCCACAGACACCTTAGACATCTGAAGTTTCCATCACATTGAGAAATGAATGTGAATATGACTGTACTGGAACCCTGGCCATTAATAAAATGCTACATTATGGTGCTAATGTTAGCTAACTAGCCAACCGCAAAACCACAAAATGAATATAATCATTTCAAATAATGTATTACTGGCAGGAGTACAGTGCTACATACCCAGTCCAAGCCAATGAAGTGTAGAACTGTTGTGATTGGCAGCATTGGGGTGTGTGTGTGTGTGTGTGTGTGTTGTGTTTAGTTTTCTTAGTTAGCTGTTAGCAGACTAGCTAATGCAGATAATGCAGATACAGTAACCAAAGTTAACTCCATTATGCTAGGTTGTTTAATATACTTGCTGCACACCAAGTCACATTAATCAGCCATAACATTAATACCACTTGCCACAAACACAAGCATTCCAGGATGCTGGAATTGAACTTTTCTAATGCATGTAATTGCTCTGTTTTTAGAAATGATTTTAAACATTATTACCATTAATAACAGGTTTGATTAAGACATGCTGCAGGTGGGGACATATTTATAATACTGGTGAGAACATATGCTGTGATTGTGTCGTACCTGTTTCTGCCCAGAGACATGAAGCCTAGGCCTTGTTATCACCTGTCATTTCTGTACAGGTTCTACATGTGTTCTACGAACATACACACACCATAGCAAACTTTATTCAAATGGGAACAAAGAAAAAATAACCTATAAAAACATGTCATGTACAGTAATTGTACTGTAATTGTGCATTAAATTAAAGGGCAGTAAAAATTAAATTAAATGGCCTAAAAGTTGAAGAAATGGGGTTAGTACCAGAAGGTTACATCCTCAGGTGTTACACCCTCAATTGCTCTCTGGGTGCTAAGGTGGCGGCCCCTGCTCCTGGTGTGTGTTCTCACTGTCCTAATAATTACAGATGAGTTAAATATGTAATTGATCTATGTTGAAATAGATAGATAGATAGACAGACAGACTGATAGATAGATAGATAGATAGATAGATAGATAGACAGACAGACAGACAGACAGATAGATAGATGGATGGATGGACGGACGGACAGACAGACAGACAGATAGATAGACAGACAGACAGACAGACAGACAGACAAACAGATAGATAGACAGACAGATAGATAGATAGACGGACGGACGGACGGACGGACGGACGGACGGACGGACGGAGGGACGGACGGACGGAGGGACAGACAGATAGATAGACAGACAGACATACAGACATATAGACATATTGATAGATAGATAGATAGATAGATAGATAGAAAGACTGATAGACTGATAGATAGATAGACAGACAGACAGACAGATAGATAGATAGACGGATGGACGGACGGACAGACAGACAGACAGATAGATAGACAGACAGACAGACAGACAGACAGATAGATAGATAGACGGACGGACGGACGGACGGACGGACGGACGGAGGGACGGAGGGACGGACAGATAGATAGACAGACAGACATACAGACATATAGACATATTGATAGATAGATAGATAGATAGACAGATAGATAGATAGATAGATAGATAGATAGATAGACAGACAAACAGATAGATAGATAAATAGATAGATAGATAGATAGATAGATAGATAGATAGATAGACAGATAGATAGATAGATAGATAGATAGATAGATAGACAGACAGACAGACAGACAGAAAGACTGATAGACTGATAGATAGATAGACAGATAGACAGATAGATAGATAGATAGATAGATAGATAGATAGATAGATAGACAGACAGATAGATAGATAGATAGACAGATAGATAGATAGATAGATAGATAGATAGATAGATAGATAGATAGATAGATAGATAGATAGACAGATAGATAGATAGATATGGGTAAATGATTGGGGGTGGGTGAATGGCTGGGTTTGATTAAGGCACACTGCAATTAGGGACATATTTCTAATACTGTGGGAGAACATACACTGTGACTGTGTCCTACCTGTTTCTGCCCAGAGACATGAAACCCATCTCTTGTCATCACCTGTTCACTTCAAAAAAGAAAAACATAAAATAAGCGCACACATGCAAGGATACCCTTGAGGAAGTCTATCTGGCCGCTGCAGAAAAAGATCTGCATGTCTTCGGGGCTCAGTGTTAGGAAGTTAAACACGCCAAAGAGGCTATCCTTTTTTACCTGCTCTGGCTAGAAAATGAGATTTTCATGGTGGAGCAGCCAGTACATTGAAGCCGCAAAGTAGAATGAATAACTCTGGGCTTGGAGCTTATTTAACACTTGATGTCATGCAGCTAGATCATTTGTGCGGGCGGGAGAACTCATTTGGAAAATGTAAAGTTCCTCAGAGTGAAAACAGGGGCTCTAATCGGCTGGCGGCACGCAAGAGCCGCCGTTTACTCCTATACGTCAATCTCTGCTGCCGCGCTCTGCAGCATCTTCTAAGGGTTAGATACGGACACACTCACAGGCGTTAGTCTAGCATGCATTCCTTTTGTCAATGGGAAGACGTTTGTTATTCAAAGCAGATGCACACCCAAGCCGTCGATAGCCTGCTTGATTTGAATGCCGCAACCTGAAGATGATGGAGGCCAGCTGTATCCGTGTGGGTGGTTTCATACTTGACCACCTCTGTCATTTCTTTTTTTTTTTTACCGGAAAGAGAGATCTGGAGGTTCATTCGGAGGGAAAATCTAACCAAATATATGCATAGATATGCTGCACATCAGCATCCCTTCTCTCTGACCAGTGATCAGAAACATCCCCCCCCCACCTTGGAGGACTGGAGGTGGATCAAAGAGATATGCTACTTTCTTTGGATCTAAATACACATACAAATATACTGATCCAATAGCATCCATGCGTTGCCTTCTATTTTGCTTACTGGTGCAATTATGCATATGTGCCAAGTGAGGGTGCCCAAAGACAAGAAAAAAAAAACACTGCAGATAATGCATACAGGGGCAGGCATTTCATGAGCAAAGCCATTCTCTTTTTTCCCAAATCACACCAAAACAAGCCAATATTTGATGGGTAAATCTTATATCTGCAAAAAAAACGCACATACCTGAGATATTTGTAGAATGCTAATGGTATCTATGATATCCAAAATACACTGTGACTCTTCTAACCCTACCTCTAATCCTATTCTTATTTCATACAGTTTAGGGACAAAAGTATTGGGACACTGAAATCAAGAGTATTAATTTTTTTTTCTTGCTTTCATTGGAGTAACTGTCTCTACCGTCCAGGAAAGAGCATTAGCGAGATGACCATCCCACTTCATCCCCAACTGCCCAACTCATCCTTTACTAGATTTGGAGGGAGCATTGCTGTGAGGATTCATTCAGCATTTAGCAACAAAAGCATCAGTGAGGTCAGGAGGCTGAATAATCACCAATAAGCATTGGATTGAGCTCTAACCATGTTTCCACTGCTCCACAGCTCAATACCCCTCTAGCCCACACCTGGCGTTAGGCAGCATGGTGCCATCAGGTGGATGTTTCTCCGCTTTGGAGAGTGCTAGTGCATTGGCAGTACTTTTTCTACAGGGACTAGACTGTGTGTGTGCATTTGCACATCTGTGTCAGCAATTGATGCAACCTAAATGCTGCATGCTGATGCAGCTGAATGCATTCATTACAAGGGGTCAAAAGGTGTATATAGGTTTCATATAGTCTTATTGAATATTAAAAAAAGAGAGCACGCTCTAATCTCAATCTAAACTCCAGCATTATCGGCAGCGTGGCTTAGATTACCTGAGCATTTCCAATTCTTGGATTGCTTTAGATTACACGTGTTTTTATCTGAGCCGCTCACGCTGTGAAGTAAAGCAGATTTTCCAACCTGTTCGAATCACAGCCCTGTCGGATTTACATGCATTAGCACCTGCCTCCCCACCAGCGTTATAGCGGTAGATGCAGATAAGAAGAGACTGGATTCGGGGGTTATCATGCAGCGCAGATCATTTGCAGCATTATCACTAAATCAACACACTAATAGATTTCTGCATGCTCAGGCCGACTTCCTAGCTCGCTCTCTCCTGTGTGTCTCAGTATGTCCCTCTCCCTCCATTGCTACTCAATTTGTAAATACAGTTGTTTATTACCAGTGCCGTTCCGAGCCAAAGGTTGGGGGGAGTGACCTCATCACAGCAGCAATTAATCACAAGAATGTGCCGAAGGTTTGCCCCCTATTAATCTTACAATGATGAGGAGTTCATTAATTACGTAGGCTTGAAGAGGGAGCTGGTTTTTAAAGCTGCTTTCTTCCACAGGCTTGTAATTGTAAACAACTCTTTATACCAAACACCCTCCCCCCCGTCCCAGCTCCTCCATTCAGATGATGATTGGCTCTTCTTGTTTGCTTCATTCTGATCTGTCCTTTGATTGTCCTCAGCAATCTTCACATGCAAGGAATCAAATACTTTAGGGCCGTGGAGTCTTCAGTATATAAAAATAGAGCTGTTCCATGAACAGGGGTCCTTGAGGCTATAATGACTGGCTATTATTCAGGGTGAATGTTGTACCAGAATACATTAAGCCTGGTCAAAGGCAACAAGAACATGGGACAGTATTTTCAGATATGCATGCTAATGCTAAGACCTAGCGCTGATTGGTTGGGTGCTTACGAATGGCTTTTTGGCTTTCTTTGGAGCAATCAGACATGCATTAAGAAAACATTTTATGTGGTATGTGGGGTGTTGCGGTTTGTCATTTTATGATTTATTAATGCATTCAAAATATCCGCTTTGTGGACAAAAGTATTGGGATACCTGCTCATTCAGTGTTTCTCCTGAAAGCAAGGGCATTGATGTGAGGATTTGATTGCATTCAGCATGCATTAGCATGCACTCCTCCCAAAAATATCCGAGAGAATATCCAGTTCGTCCACTTCTCCACAGCTCAATGCTGGGGGGCTTTATACCCCACCTCTAGCCCATGCCTGGCATTATTAGGCAGCATGGTGCCAATAGGGTCATATTGTTTATCTGCTCCAGAGAGTCCTATTCTATTGGCAAAGGTACTAAACAAACTGTGTGTGTTTATTTGCAAATCTGTGTCAGCAATGAGTGCAACTTAAAGTAGCTGAATGTATTTATTAGGAGGGGTGTCCACAAATTTAGACGTTTGGACATATTATGTAAATCACTATGCACAAACATTATTATTGAGCATATATGTCTTATTTTCAGTTATTTTCAGATTTACATGAGCTCCTGTGTTTCTGTCTTGCGGTCTAAAATCAGTGTATCTTGTCTACAAGTAGATAAGTGTGTAAAATAAAACATTATAAAATATATATATTTTAACCCCTTAAACCACTAACAGGCCAAAAGTGTTATTACAAACGCCCGTTTGCAAAGAATAGCCCCAACAGTTTGTACAGACGTCCTTGTGGCTACTGAGTAATCCACCTTAGTGTGTGATAAGTCTTTTAACTGATTTAGTTAATTACTGATTTAGAGCTAATAAAGAAAAATGCATGGTTTATTGTCTCTGGACATTTCGAGTGCACTAGAGTTAAATGGCAGCATTCATGCATGTTTCTAATGAATTTAATAATAAAAAAACACCATTAAAGTTCATTGTAATCTAACTAATCCTGCCACTTCTATTTTAGAAACAATAGCCGCACTAACCTGTGTTGCACTTCACTGGTTTTAACACAGTTTGCACATTTTATTGCACAATTCTTCTTCCCACTACTGTCTCTGTCTCTGTCTTATTTATTTACACTGTCTAGTCTGCACTCTGTCTCGTCTGCACTGTTTATGCTGTGTTGTTATGTCTGTCTGCACTGTGTTGTGTTGCACCCTGGTCCTGGAGGAACGTTGTTTGGTATCACTCTGTACTCTGTATATAGTTGAGATGACAATAAAGCCTCTTGACTAGACTTGGCAATCTAATCAAAACAATCCAATGTCTGACTAACTGCCATGTGTGCTATTACTAACCAACAGTGTAGCATGTGCTTCCAACAGACGTGGTCTGCAGAGCCGATCCGATGCTATTACGGCCCTGTTCCCTTACTGACAAAGTGTTGCAGTTAAAATAGGCTTTTAATTGGTATTTTGGGGGGAAATGTGAAGTAGCTGTAAATTGGTTATACCTGACATCATAACAAACCTATCCAAAGGTTTGTGGACACCCCTTCCAAATTAATGCATTCAGCACTCATTTGCTGTCACAGGTGTATGAATGAGTCCCTGTACTGTAGTACTTCCAATAGAATATGATAAACATGAACCTATTGGCACCATGTCAAATGCCAAGCATGGGCTAGAGAGGTATAAAGCCACTGTGGGGCAGTGGAAGAACTGTGTTATCTGAAATTATGGATGCAATGGATCCAATACTTTTGGAATGAGGAGGGATGGAGATCATCCGACATCCTGACCTCACTAATGCTCTTGCCACTGAATGCAATCAAATCCTAACAGCAATTCTCCTCCAGACTCTAGTAGAAAGCCTTCTTTCCTGGTCAGTAGAGAAAGTTACTCCAACAACAGCAGGATCAACTCCTTTTAATACCCTTGTTTTTAGAGGAAACAGGTGTCCCAATAGTTTTGTCTATATTAGTTATCTTAAAATCCTTCTAAAGATTATATATTGACCTCATCATTGTTAGAAAAACACAGAATGCATCATTTTTATCAAGAATGACAAAATGCCAATATCTAAAATGTGTTATTTAATGATTTTTTTAATTGTATATTGTATATAAATAAATATTGAATTCACTACAGACGAGTATAAGAACACACAGTCATCCACAGATTCTCGATTGACGGCTCTATGTTATCTTTTCTGGGACACATGTGGTGTCTTCAGGACTGAAATGTTCATCGACTTTCAGTGAATGAAATCCAACAGTGGTTCTTGTTGACCTTGAGGTTGTACAGTTCTCTTTATGAGCTTCGGCAGCCAGTGAGACATGATGATTACACTCCACCAATTACACTGTAGCTCGGCCATTAATGTGTTCACATTCAAGCCATCAGCACCACTCATGGGAAAGATGGGCAATAATTAATTAATTTACTCATTTAATTCCATGTATGGAAGAACTGCTTCAATAGATCCGCACTTGCCTGAGTGTTTATGATAATAGTGGATTAAAACATATTCAAAAAATCTTCATTCATATTTAGCACCTGTTTGCTTCCTTGTATTTCATTAATTCTGTCATTTTCATTGAAGGCCCTGATTCCCTGGCTCTTGTTTACATTTCTCATATTGTAGCTTTAATGCTTTTTTATTTTTTTAGACCAAACTGATGTAAATTCTATGCAAATGTCTGTAATTCCTTATTCTGTAATTAATTCTGACATTTAATTTAAAATGAATAGCAAGTAGAAAATGTAAGAACTCTGGAAAGGTATCACCTAATCTGTTTTCTCAAATTAATCTAAAGGAGTAGAGACTCTACTAAACACAAGTCAATATGGAGACCATAATACTCTACTCTTCACCCAAGTCCTCTCAGAAGAGGAGGGTCTTCAGTCTGGGTTTGAGGACAGTGAGTGTTGGACTATGCTGTTCGGACACCCAGGGAAAGTTTGTTCCACCACTTCGGTGCAGGACAGTAAAAAGTCTGGACGCTCATCTTCCGTGGATTTTGAGGGATAGCGGGTCGAGCCGAGCCGTACTTGAAGCTGAAAGGGCTCTTGGTGCGGATCCGCTTTTGACAATTGCCGAATCACCCACCAGATAATTTCTGACCAGGAATTTTGGACTGCCAGCAGTTATGTTCTAGTTCTAGTTCTAGATAGTCTCAAAGAAAGAAAGTCTCTTTTTTCAGTCTGCCTGTGATTAGATTTAGTATCAGCCCCATTCTAGATAACATACCCATGTGGGGCCTGTATGGGTAGCCCAACTGGAAACCAGAACAGTTTGTCCACGGCATCCATGTTGGCCCCTCAAAGACAACCCAACCCTATTCACCATTTGTGTTGGACACTGATGGAATTCCGCCTTTAACCCATCCATGCATTGAACACACATACACACACACATACCAGTGAAACACAGTGAGCACACATGCCCGAAGCACCCGGGGAGCAGAGAGGGTGAATGGTCTTGCTCAAGGGCCCAACAATGGGAACTTGCCAAGCCTGGGTATCAAACCCACAACCCTGTCATCAATAGCCTGGTGCTCTAACCGCTGGCAACCACTGCCCCATCCACATACGGGTGTCCACCAGGGTCTGTGATGGGAGCAGGAAATGTTAAATGTGTTTAAAGAAACCAAAGACGCCAAAGCCAGGTCAAAGATACCCATTGGAACTCCTTGATAGCACCTGTGATGCTGAAGAAGATGAAACTGAAATTTGTGAAGCATTGGGTAGAGCATGCACGTGAGTTTAGGAGCATGAACTGTTCAGATGAATGTCGGCTATAGATTACATTAAAATACAGTGTAAACTGCATTAAAAAAATTTAAAAAAAACATCAGATTTGGTGAGAAATTGGATTTTGACCTCTTTACCTCCTGTTTGTGCACAGCTTTTATTGGGTTAGTCGGGTGTATTTGCCTGTCTGAGGAATCCAACCACCAGTCTGCTACACTACACCAATTGCTTGCACCATTTGATGTGTTTTAACTTGATCATCTGTGCTGCCACAGCCATACATGACCCAAAGCCCAGGACTGAGCTTCCCTCTTTTTGGGTGAATGGGATGGCTCTCCCTCTCCCCCATTACTGAGCACAATACAGGAACTTGTTACTGCTTCAACCTTCACTTCCCAAGCATGTGGAGATGCAAAGCGACTGGGTGAAAAACAACCAGAAAATGATTCGTACATTTGCCAAAATTGTCCTTATAAGAACTATCCACTGAAACGTTCTTTATGGAACCAAACATGGTTCTTCTATGGCATCCCTCCAAAGAACCCTTTTGGCACCTTTTTGGCATGCTTAAGAGTGCACTTGAGTCCCTAATTAACCGAAGTAAGAACTCTTCCGCTCTTGTTGGTTTTCAGGCTTTGTTCCATGCATTGTCTAGTCAAAGCACACCGGCAGCTCCCTGCCGTTCTGTGGGGCTACACGCCTGCCCTGTTTTGAGGGGACAGGCAG